>NW_028288757.1:1907500-2152500 GCF_059628265.1 Tinamus guttatus | reverse complement strand
CGGGAAGCCCCGTGCGCAACCGCCGCCCCCTCTGCCCGCGCGCGGGCGGCCCCGTAGCGGCCCCTCGCCCCTGAGGGCTCCCCGCCAAGGCCGGGATGGCGGGACCCCGCTCCGGGCTCCAGCCCTCAAGGCACCGTCGGCCGCGAGGCCTCGCTTCACCCCGGGGCGGCTCCAGGCCCGAGCGGGGCAGAGGGCCGTGCAGAGGCCTCCTCAGGTACCCCCCAAGCTGCCTCGGTGCAATTCGGGCCAGGCGAACCGCGGTTCGGATGAAAGTGAAGTTAAGGTTTCAGATCACAGGGCTCGCGAACACCTACGTGCGGCGCTTTCCACACGCTGAAATTGCCGGTGCGAAGGGAGGGAGGCCAAAGGATGAGGTAAAGTTGGCGCCGATCCGCGTTCATGATGCTGTGGTTGTAGTAGGATTTCTTAACAAATCTGCCACTGTTCTCTGAAAAACTGTGTGGATTTGAAAATTATTTTCTTTCTAACAGACATTAATGGTGTGCCCTATCTCAAACAAATCCAGCCACTCCTTAAGAAATCAAGTCCGGATTTTTTTGAAATACCACTTTTTGGAAATACCAACAAATACATGCTCAAGTATAAAAAATTCTTTAATTCATCTGAAAAAAAAAAGTAATTCAAACAGGGTTTCACACTTCCTCCTGCATGTTTGTGTCACTAGATGGCCTTCCAGACTGAATGCAAAATGTGACTGTGTTCCTGGAATAATCTCTCAAGAAGGATCCTGCTTTACGCAGAGGGCAAACAAAGAAAGAAAGAGGTGATTCAGTAACAGGGAGCGGGAGCAGGGACACAAAACCACCAGCAAAGTGTCATTTAATACCAATAAAGAATAAAAGGCAGCCAAATTCACACCTATGGAAAGCTAACAATTTCATTAAGAAAATGTAAACACAAGCATGTAGAATAGACAAGCAGTCAGAAAGATACCTTATGGGCCATGATCATATGTATCTTATCTGCAAGGCAGTAAAAGTCATCAGCTCCTGTAGACTCCAGTGGCTGAGAGCATTCCCAAAATGGCTCAGGAATGAATGGTCCAGAAATGAATTTTTCCTCAAATTTCCTCATTTTTTTTTCTCTCAAATGATTTCTTTGAACCTAGCTCAAAACCACTGGAGTGGTACGATGTAATGAGCAGATAAGCTTCTTAGTCTTCACGTAACTGACTGTGGTAATTCATCGGCTTTTTGGCCTGATGATTTCTGTGAAAGGTTTTTAGTGGTAAAAGTGTTTTGTGCCTCATTGTTAGGTGATTTTCTTGTTTTATGCAAGAGTCACAAAACGAAGCATGTCTGAGGGCATACGGTGATTAAGCCAGTATTTCTCAAAATACCAACCTCCTGGGCAGTTCTGATGCTGTATAAGAAACTCAAGGCACGTTGTGGCCTGACTTCCTAAGGGAGCGGTAATTGCACCCTTGTGCTGTGTCTCCATCTGTCCCCTGTGAGTGACTATTGACTTCATGGTCTAATATGCTTTAAATAGACAAGGAGACTGAGATTTAAAAATACTAGAAGCCTGTGAGTGTTGTGATGACAGGAAGTCAGGAGGGGAGAGAAACATAACTGCAAATTCTTCTGCTCACAAAATGCTTCTTTAAATAGGAACAGGTTAACAGATTTGAGGAAATATTCTGGTCAGAATCATCCTTCTGTCTGCAGGAACTCTGAACACCTTTGACATTTCCAGTCGCTGCAGCCCTGTTGTAGTGCATGCCCTTAGGCAGGTGAGCATAGCTCACAATAGTATTTCTAATGGAAAATACATCTATTTCAATTAGCCAGCAAAATAACAGGTTACTGATACTTCCTTGTATCCGTAATTGCAGAGAAAAGTATTAGCAAACGCCACCTGCTGTATACTCATATTACTAGTTTATATGGTAATAAAAGCAAGACAAGATCGGGGACCTGGTCCTTCTAGAATGCCTTCAAAACTACTTTTCTACATTTAAGAATTTTCTCCTTAGTAATATAGACTCCACCTTTACAAACACTAAACATAAATATAGTAACAAGTAGTCCCCTTTATGTCAAAGGACATAACTCAGACTTAGTTAACTGTGTGCATAGTAATTCTTAAATATTTATTCTTGAACATTACCAGTAACATTAATTATGTCTTATGTCAGTGATGAATTCCTGTTGAACTACACCTCTGCATATACAAAGTAAGAGAAAATTCCTTGAAGAGTTTACAGTCTTATTGCAAAGACAGACTCTGAAAGAATACTAAAAACAATCTCTGACACAAAGAATTTAGAGTGTGAACTAACAGGCAGATAGGAAAGGAGATTTGGTGACAAAGAGTTTGGTAACAGTATGAGGTTATGAAGCCAGTGATGAAGCTAGGAATATATTCAAGGTTAATTCAGTTTATTTGTAAAACAAATACACAGAATGATGTATCTTTTAACTCAGAAGACCCAACAATTCCAAGACTGTTTCAGCCATCACTCAATTCAAGAAGTGAGTGAGTATCAAAGCTCCCAGTCTCCTTGACTTTCAGCTGCTTCTCAGCATCCATTTTGTAGCATTTCTTGCTGTTTTCCTCGCACATACAGAGCTCTACCATCTGGTCCTCATGGGCTGGTGTTTTACACACAAACACTCCCTGCTCCCAAAAAATCCTGAAAAATCCCTTGGGCCACATGATTCACCATCTATTGAAACCTTGCCATTTGTTGTTTATTTATTTATTTATTGTGCAGTAGTCCCTACTGATATAAATCCCTTGTTTCATAAGGGATCTCTATTGCCTTTTTTTCATTGAAGGCAAGGTGGCTGTGACACCTGACCTTTTCCAAGAGCTTTAAAGCAACCTGAAAGATTACTACATTGTTTGGCTGAGTAAAAACTACACATACTTTTTTTTTTTTCCAGTGGGAAGTACTGGCAGAAGGCTATTAATCTTCTAGACTGTTAAGTAATGTGGAAAAAATAAATTTCAGTAAGAAAACTCTCTTTCTGCCTTTTCATGCCTCAGGAATATATTTCTTGTTTCGCTTGGCTCAAGTACCTCATGCACTCAATCAATCAATGCAAAAATCTTTCAATGAAGTCTATGTAAAAACTGAGTTTTTACTCAGTTCTTTGTTCATAAACCACAGACTGACGACTACTAGAGAGTAGCTATTTATAGGGAATACTTACTGTTTAGTGGGTTGTTTTCTTTGCTATGTTTTATATCAAGGATGCCAAATTTGGCCCTCCTGAGAGCTGTGTGGCCTATGTGCCATATTTTGAATCTCACCTTTCATTAAAAACTGTAAGCTTCTGGGGGAAAAAAAAAAAAAAAAGTCTTTCCAATCTGAATGTTGTGTAGATCAGCACAGTAAAGTCTCAGCCTGGTACAGCAGAACCTACCTGCAGTTTCAGGTACTTGATTCCTCACTGAAGTATCAATTCTCAAGCTAATTTCTGTTAGAGATGTTGGTAACAAAAGGTTAACATCATCTTATGCTGTTCTGGAACATCGCGCTCAGTGACTTTTCTCTGAGAAGCATGAAACAAACAAATAAGCATTTGTCACTACCCCCGTAACTGCTCCCACAGATCTGGGCATTCCCTGCAGGTCTCCCGGGTGCAGCCTGGCTTTATTGAACTGCGGTGAGGAGTTTCTCCGAACGGGCTGGCCGTGCTCTCCGTGACCCTGAAACTCGTCCTCCACCTTTGTGCTCAAAGGTCAGCCTGGGAAGATTGAAAATGCCTCCAGCTACCAGGTCTGCAGGCTGCGTTTCTGCTGGTGGACGGTGCTGGCTTTCGCATGGGAGCCGAGGGAAGGAAGCGGTTCCGGAAGGGATGCACTGGCTCGCGCGCTAAGCGACCGCACAGCACCCGCCTGCTCTTCATGGAGCACTACGTACAGGGAAGCTCCACCAGGAAACACTGCTGCTTGCTGGTGTCCAGCTACATGGAGCTCGCATGGACAGCAGGGATTTGCAGGACCTGGGAAGGCAGCGGGGCGACTCTGCGACTTGTTTGAGCCCTCGGTGCAGAGCGTGCTCTGCTGTGAGCAGGCACATAGAGGGCAGCAACCGGCCAGCGCTGCGCCAACCCGCAGGTCACCTGAAACTTGGGGACTGGCTCTCTGCCATGAACGAGCTTGATATGGCTGGTCTTGATTGCATGTTTCCTGTGCCTTTTTTTTTCCTTCCGACACACGTTTCACCCTTCCTGACTCGCTGTAACAGCACAGACATGCTATAAAGCTCCCTGTTATTTCCTTGGAATAGTGCAGAACTCTGATTTCTTACAGAAGGAGATTTCCTGGTGAAAACCATTCTAATTAAACTTACATATCTCATAATGCTAAGGACGCCCCTCCATGAGAGGCAGCTGAAGATACTTGTAAAATGTCAGTGCTGCTAGACCTTTGATGATCTGAGTGTCTAACAATAGCATAGGCAGCGCCTGTTCGGCACGGATACGGGACACCAGGCAGATGGGAGGAGGAGGCAAAACAAAAATATTTCAAAATGGAAATCTTCAGACAAAATATTCAAAGTATAAGTCACATCTGGCTGTCAAGCTTTGTATTAGCTTGAAAAGCACACACAGACACAGTGCTTATAGCTAATCCTTTCCATTGTAGGTCTGGGTAACTGGAGGTTCCCTTTGTGACTCCGTTTCGGAGCGGGCGAAGCGTGGGCTCAGCTGACAGGCCTCCGAGCGAGCCAGGGTCGGTGACGGAGGAGGACAACAGCTGCACGAGCTTTAATTCCTCTCTCCACCTTCTCGTACAAATGTGCCCCTCAATCCTCTGCCTGCAGGAACTGGAGAGGAACATGTAGGCAGCCCGCTCTCTGCCAACACCAGTGGCATTTCCTATTCTGCAGGCAATCACGTAGTAAGCACTCAGACTATGAAATCTTTTTCATATGGGCAGCTGAGCAGCGGGGGGTGGGGGGCTAGAATCAGTTTGGTCAGAACAACCCTGCAGATGCTAGTGACGCGTTTTAACCCCTTTTGTAATATGGCAGCAGTATGGGGTAATTTACTGCCACGGGAACCACTTCCTGTGTGCCGAGGGCTGCAAGTCTGCGTGGACGGACGACAGGCACCATGCGGGGAAAAGCGCGTGCAGGGGACAGCCTTAGGAAGCAAAGGGAACCCTGTTCTCCATCAGCAGCTCCCTAGGGAGACGGCGGGGGGAAGCAGACATAGCTTTGTGGATTTAGTGGAAACTAACTTCAGTTGGGGATTAGCAGTGTTTTGCAGGCAGAAAGAATCTCTTCGGGGTTAAAGCAATGAGAATATCTGGAAAGGCTATTTTAAGACATACCTTGGGGGGAAAAAAAAAAAAAAAACACACAGAAAAGCCAGAACAGTTATGAAAATAAACTAGAAACTAGGCGAAAAAAGAACACGGCATGCAAGAATCCAATGTAAACAAAAGGCAGAGGCTGTCCAGGTAGAAAACCACAAATGACACAGGTTGAAATGCAAGACCTAGAGTTCATTGAGCAACATCAAAAATGCTGTGTCGTCCACACCTCCTCGTCCCGGGTGTAACCGTCTCCACAAGGTGAAGGGCAGCCATGAATCAAGCTCTTTTCTTCTCAGTCCATATTTTCTATTCAATTATTTGCAGGCTGTGCAAGTCCTGCTTTATTTCCCTCTCCATATGTTGCACTCTCCTCCTGGGGTTTTTCTATTCTGCACTGTGCATTTGGCCTCTCTCCCATTTCTTTCTCCTCAGCTCTGCTCAGATCTGCTCTTTGTAAGCGCCGCGGTGCACATATGCCAGCTCCCCCTCTGCCCACCTCCCTGCCCCGGTTCCTGCCCCATCGAGTGTCCCTAACACTTCCCTTGAGCATTTCTTTTTTTGCCATTGGGGGCTGACAGCCAGCCAGAAAAGGGACAATTTTGCGATGGCCCTGGAGCCCATGCTGCTCCCTGCGGCAGCTGACGGGGAGCGAGGATGAGGACGGCGGCGAGGACGGCTCTGCAGCTGCTTAGCAACTGCGAGCTGCTGTTCTGCGGTCGTGCGGGGCGGCAGCCGAGGGCACCTCATTCACTAACTGCCTCTTTTGGCCCGTTCTGCTGAAAAGCGTGACCTGCCGGGGTGCTCCTGGCTGTTTATGTCAAAAAAATGTTTCAAAACACTGATTTCTAACTGCAGAATCATGAGTAATAGTGCCAATGTCAAGGGCAAACTAAAATGTTTAGTGGTTTGATGGCTTTATTGATGAAAATTGCCAACCTTCTTGATTTATTTGATGATTCCTGTAAGTCTGAAAGCATTCTAAAACATAACCAGTTGTATGGATATGGTTGCACTGATGGGATCACAGCATTTCAGTAATAGCTGTGTTTCAAAGGCACGAAGTGACACAAAGCATTCTGCAAGTTAGGTGTTGAAATAGCTTTTTTCTTTTATAGCTCAAGAGTGATTGGATCTCTAAAAGCACTCTACCTGTCTTGCAGAGTGGCTGTGTCATAATTCTTACAGAAATAATAATGAACAGATGCAGATGGGAAAAAAAAAAAAAAAGGCAGCACAGCCCTGGTAAACGTGCAAGATGCCCATCAAAAGTCGAGTGGATCTTAGTCTGTAGAAAAGAAAGAACATGTTTGTTCCACTCTCAGGCATCATTGTACATCTCTCTGTATCCAGGTAGCCAAGAGAACACATCAGACTAGCGAATCCCGGTCATTATTCAGAGCATCTATGTCACATACTCCGAGCATGGTTGCTCACAGGCAAAATCTGTCAGAGGGCTGCCTATTTTGTCTAAGGAATTTCCTATCATTGGCTATACTTAGGAGGTTATTAAAAATGTCAGAGCAAAAGCAGTGAACAAGCAAATACCTGGTCCACAGTTCTACTCAGTGTTCCACTGATATTTTTAGTCTTCAGCAGTATGTGTTGAGGCTCCTTCCCAGCTCCTGAGCAGTGTTTTCTTCCCAGGGAACTGAGCACGGTGGAGATCCAGATCTCCTCCTGAGGCCGTTTTGACAGGCCTGGGACATAGGCACACCTGGAGCTGGGAAGCTGCTGCATTACAGAGAGAAGCAATGTTTATCAATGAGCTGGAAGAACATAGAAATTAGTATTTAAGTTTGTAGGTGAGGCACAGCAGAAGCAAAGGGGTGTTGAATACAAATGCCATTGATAGAGCAATACTGGCCAAAGCACCGTCCTTTCCAAAAGAGCCAAGTGTAAAGCAGCACAACCAGAACAAGGAGCCCAAACCAAGAGGCTGGGGACACCGCCCTGAGGAGGAGCAGCTCTGGAAAACCAGCTCGTACCCGCCCGGCGTCATCCCTGCATGCAGAACAGGAATCCCGGATGGGAATGCCCTCACCGCTGGCAGGATCGCAGATGGTATGCTCTGTCCTCTTCTGGTTGCCCTGATCAAAATGCTGAATAACTAGAATATTAATGGGGAACCATGATGAAAATAATTACAGGATTAGTAAGCATGGACCGTGGAGGGAGCTCTGCGAGTCTCCAAAGGGAATGATAAATACTTGCTTGATCAATATGTACACAGCTGCACAGGGACAGAAATCTGTTAATACAGCATTCTTCAGGCAAGCAGGCTAAGATATAACAAAGTCCAATCACTGAAAACAAAGCAGAGAAAACAATTTACCAACCCTTACTCGATTCTCACTGGCCACTTTTAAATTAAGATTTCATGCTTTTTCTACGATACAGGTATACTGCGGTTCAACTACATCTTTCAGATGTGAAAAGGCAACTAATGCACAAAAGTCTCATGACCTGCAGGAAGTCAGACCAAATGAACCTAGAGGTCTCTTTTGTCCTTTATAAGCTATTAATCTAGTTTGCTTAGACAAGCAATGGATTGTGACACAAAAACCTTCAATATAAAGGCTTCTGTGTACAAGTCAGCCTAAGACAAAATGCTGTAAACAGTCACAATCATTGTTTGGCAGAACAGCTGCATATTTTTTACTTCGTTTTGCCTCTCAATCTAGTTTGCTTCAGCTACAACACTGTGCCAAAGGAATTAAAACACTTCTTATTGATAACAGACACTAAAATAATTAGCACAGCATTTTCAACAGCAAGGTAAGTAGAGGGATACTGTGGACAAGCAGAAATTCTATAGCTTCAAAAATGTGGTATAGTTGCCATAGGCCATTCAGAGCAACAGTCTGTTTTTTTACTGGGTTTTTGTCTTTTTTTTTTTTTCCCTGAAAGATTTCTTTCTTCCTCTAAAGAGTCCCATGCAGTAAGCCAGGGTCAATCTAACTCAAGTATGAAAGTCTGGTTTGACCTTTCTGGGATTTAAATATGCCGTACCAGAACATCTAGCTTTTTAGATATGATTTTCAGCCATTAAACCACCCACTCTTGGGAGCACAATTGCCTTAGTGACTTTTAAACTACATTGAACATACTAGTCATTCAGAAACTAAAAAAAAAAAAAAAAAAAACAGTTCTCAGTTCAACAGTTGAGGCTCACAAGAACAGTTTTCAGAGGTGCCGAAGACCCACGCTGGGTTGGTCAAGAGCTTCACACCACTTGCTGCCCCAGTAATTCCTGGCCCGTGTTTGCACATTGGCAGCTCCAGGACTCTCCCAGCTGGAGCAGTTCCTACGAGCCGACTGCGGAGAGGCCGTTCTCAACAGTGATTAATTGCGTGCAGGGATTATAGACCTGGAAAAATATGCAGGAGGTGCATGTGCAGACAAAGCCGGGCAGGCTCCCCCAGCATTACGGGCTGCATGCGTTGCCTCAAAGTCTGGACTGCACGGAGCTTTGCTTCTGTATCGAGCAAAACCACAATTAAGGTTTAACTTAAAATATATATTTTTTAAAAAAACCCAAACGTCTATTTAAACATAAATTTAAAGCCCCAGGAAAGTTGACAGATGTTGTTTAAATCTGGTACTTTTCTTATTGCTTCACGTGGTGATTTAACTGGGGATGATGCAAGCTCTAGAACTGTGTCATACAGCTTAAAAAAAAAAAAAAAAAAGAGAGAGAGAGAGAGGGAACAGACCCATTCCGAGCCGTATTTTGATCTCCAAGCCGCTTGTTTTTGACCACTTTATCCTCCTGCGGTCGGCTGAAACGTTTTCCACTCGCAATAGGAAACAGCAGAGACATTTTTAACGAGGCGCAGCACCGCGCTTGTGCAAAGGGCTCCCTTCCCGCATTCTCCTTGCGAGGCGCCGTACGGCAGGAGGCAGCTGCAGCAGTGACACAAACAGGCGCCCTGCATGTAAATAAGGCTCCTCCGGAGCGAGCCCTCGAGGGCAGCCCGCGGCTCCACGCGTTGCCAACGCGCAGAGGCGGCGCCGCCGGCCACCGCCGCGGCCCCGGGAAAGGGCAAGACAGCCCTTAAAAACACGGCAGCCCCGCGACGGAGGCGCTGGGCTGAAGGATACCGGGATCGCTGTGCGGATGGAGCCCGTTTGCTCGTTTCCAGCGATGTGCGTGTTCGTGTAGACGGCGGGGGGGCTGCGAGCCTGACCGGAGGGAAAAGCGGCTCCCGCGCGCCCGCCTGAGCGCCTGGCCCCTGCCCTGCACGTGCCGCCGCCCGTGGGCACCTCTGCCGAGCAGCACTTACCTGCTTCCCTCCCACACGGTCCGCAGGACGCTCCTGCTCTAGCCTGGCTTGGTTTGGGGTGTTTTGGTGTTTTTTGCCCTTTTTTTTTTTTCTCCCTGCCCTCTGCAGTGGTTGCCCGAGCCAGGCTTTCCTACCCCAGCTAATTTCAGTCTGCCGTGGAGGGCAAGGTTTAACTCCCCGGAGAGCTGAGGAAGCTCCGAAATAACCCCCCAACACACACATGCCTCCACCTTGAGCGAGCGGGAGAAAAACAGCTTGGAACAAAAACAAAAAAAAAAAGTAAAAAGGAAGGGGGGAGGAAGAGAGAAAGGCACGTGCAGCAGCTCGCGGCGCCCATGGCGGCCGCGGGGCGCCGGGCGCTGCAGCAGCCGCAGCCGGGCCAGGCCGCGGCGGCTCCTCCCCGCCATCCCCCCGGCCGGAGGCGGGGAGGGCAGCCCGGCGGCGGCCGCACAACAAAGCGCCATGTGACGGGGGGCCGGGAGCGGCGGCGCGGGCCCCGCTCCTCCCGCGGCTGCCCCTGCTCATTTGCTTGGCTCCCCCCTTACACCACCCTTTTTTTTTTTTTCCCTCTTTTCTTGCTTGCTTTTGGGGGGTTGTTGTCGCGGTTAAAAAAAAAAAAAAAAAAAAAAAACCCTTCCGCATTAGGCTACTTTCCTCTTTGGGTATTCACCCGAGGCTGCGGAGGGGGGAAGGGAGGAAGGCGAGGGGCGGGCTGCGTTATTTATAGGCACCCAGGGCTTCGCCGACATTATGCGAACTGCCTTTGTCCTCCCCGCCCGGCCGCGGCCCCCCCGCGCCGCTCCGCTCCGCTTCCCTTCCCCTCCCCCGGCCCCGCCATGGCTGGAGCGCCGCCAGCGCCGCCGACTGCAGCGCTGCCTCCCGCTGCTGCAGGGCGCTCCCCGCCGCCGCCATCTTGTGCACGCCACAGCCTCGGCGAGGGAGGGGGGGAAAAGCCACCAGCAGCCGCCGGCCCCTCCGCAAACCCTCCCGCCGCGGCCGCCTGAGGTGGCGCGGGGAGAAGCGGCCGTTTTCCCCGCAGCCACCGGGACGCGGAGCTCGGCAGGGAGCCCCAGCGCTGAGGAGAACGCGGCGCCCGAACGAGAAGCCATGATGGCCGCCAGCTTCACACACCGCGGAGCGCCGCCGGGAGCCGCCGCCGCCGGCCGCCCCTGCCCGGCACCCGAGACGCGGGGGGCTTTCCACCAGCTTTCACACAATAATCATAATAATAATAAAAACACCAAGCCGCCGGCGGGGAGGCCGCTTCACGTGCTGAGTGGCCGCACTAAAGCACAACCACCGTGAATATCAACTGCGTCACGTCTTTCCAACTGTAAAACGCAGGCTGCAAAGGGTCCCTCACTTGGAAGGAAACTCCCTCATTTTGGATTTACTTCCAGACCTACATCTTGCCCCCCTCTCCAAGCCACTGCCTCTCGCTATGAAGGACTTTACAGCTTTTTTCCTTTTTTAAATACATGTATAGTGAGACATTCTCCATTAAGACGCTCACCGTCCTGAAAAACAACCCCCCCCCCATTTTGTTGCTTTTGAATTTTTCTGTCGAACCAAATGCTTCAATAACTAGAGGGACAAACATGTAAGGGATCCCACCACCACCGCCGACTTCTCGCCTTTTTTCTTTTTTTCTCTTCTTTAAATCAACCTTAGCAATATCTTGCTGTTTGTAGGCAGATTTTTTGGTGCATTCATTTTGAACAGCCACGTAACGCCTGCACGGACTCACAGCAGCGTCTCTCCGCACAAAGGAAAAAAAAAGCAGGGCTGGGGACAAGCAAGCTTTGTGCAGAAAAAAAAAAAAACTCTGAAAAATATACATTCAGATATGCTCTGTAGGTATCCAGCGAGAACAAGAGAGCTACCGTTTCTACAGACCGTCGTTGGGACCGCTCTGCTCTGCCTAGGACAAAAACATTTGCTGCACAGGCCTGGTCTATATGTTTCTCTGCAAGGGCAAAAGGCTCTACTTACCCGCACACCATAGCTGAACGCGGTTCTGAAGGTGAAGTTGTTACGCTTTTTAAAATATGGCTATAAATATATATGATCTGTATCACCACTTCTCTCGTAAGTTTGCAAGTCAAAACGGATCTCGTTATTTACGGATCTCTGTATGGCAATGATCTTAACATCAAAAAAAAAAAGAAAGAAAAAAGATAAACCCCCCAAAAAACTAGAAAATGTTGTCCAGCTATGTTGACTGAGAGTATCCAGTTAGGACTTCTACTCGAGGCTTAAATATAAGTTCCCGGGAGAGATTTACTCTGTACATAAAAAAAAAAAGGACATTCTGTGTTTTTCCACCGAATCCACAGAAACTAAGGACTGTTTTCCTCAGTATTTTAGTCTGTACATGTTAGTGTGAAAACACCTGATTAACATTTACTGATCGTAAGCAACTTCAAACATCTCTATCTAGATTCCTTGATTTATATAAGTAAAATATTTCAAAAGCATAAATTGGTTTAGATAAACAGACAAAAACATAATACATGCAAATGAAGGCTTAGAAATAAGGACCACTTCAGTAACATTAACATGAAAACTACACTTAGTAAGGACAGAATGGATTGGGTACTTACAACATAAGAAAGAGAAAAAAAAAGAAAGCTTATCATAGTAAAATTGCTCATTTTTTGCCAGTATTCACTATTCCTATATTTAAAACATTACCTTATAAGCACCAGAGGAGTTAATAAAAAAATGGCCAGGAATTAAGTGTTTAATACAGGAAATACTTCCTAAAATTTATTGTTCAATCATCGTATAGCTCTAAAGCTTAAAAACCCCCAAACAAAAACATGTTATTTACTTATTTTGCATTCAAAATTGTTACTGCTGACATAGGGTGTGCCATGACCTAGTTACACAAGACAAAGATGGATTCCAGCTCAGAGGGAAAAATCCAAAATCTTTTTTTTTTGGGTCTTCCTTCTTCAGTGAGTCCTCTAAAGCCTGTTGCCAGACATTAGCACAACCCTGAGCAGTCCTGAAATGGATGGCAGTGGATTCGAGTGGAGTATTCCCCCTTTTGGAACAAAGGAAAAGCCCAGTTGGCCATTTTAATTCCAATGCAGAAAAATGGCTGCCTGGTCTCTTGGCCTCTCCTGAGCTCTGTCTGCTGAGGGATGTTTTTAGCCGGGCGTCTAATAACTCAAAGCCCCGATGGAAGCCGCGCGCCCATTGGCTCGCGGCCGCGCGCTCCCTCCAACCAGCCAATTACGCGCCCGCGCGGCCCCCGCGCGCGCACCCGCCGCGCCCGCGCCCCCTGCGCCCGGCTCCGCGCCCCGGCCGCTGGGGCGGGGGGAGGAGGGAACGGGCAGGCGGGGGGGGGGAGCGCAGCGCGCGCGCGCGCGGCCTTTAATAGCGAAAACAAAATGGAAGCCGCGCGCTGATTGGCTGCCGCCAGAGCCGGACCTTTAATAAGCAAAAACCGCCGCTTTCCTCCCCCCCAGCTTTATTTTTTTTACTCTCTTTTCTCCCCAATCGTGTGAAATTGCCACAGTGTCGCCAAACGGCGCCGAGCCGCACGGGCCCCCCCGCTTGCCGCCGCCGCAGGGCGCTCCGCCTGCCCTCTGCTTCGCTCCCTCCTTCCCTCCCTCCCTCTCTCTGTGCGGGGCGTCGCGGGTCTGGCCGAAATCTCTTTTTAAAATTTTTTTCCTCCCCCCCAGAAAAAAAAAAAAAAAAGAACTTGTCCCACCTAGGTCCATCTTGTTTAGAAACACTTTGCGCTAAGGTAAATGCAGCGGGCAGATTCCACGCTCCCTCCCCTCCCCTCCCGCCGCACGCCCTTAATGCCGGCGAAGGAGGAGAAAAAAATATATATTAAAAAAAATAGAAAATAAATTTAAAGAGCCCCCGCGTGGCGGAGGTGGAGGGGGGGGGCCCATGTGGCGGCGCGGGGCGGCCGCGGCGGCGGCGGGGGGCTGCGCGGCGCGGCCGCCGTGAATGTGCAGGCGGCGGAGGGCGGTTAGAGGCGTCCGCGGCGCTCGCAGCGGTGAATTGTGGGAGGCCGCCGCCGCCAGCAGCGAGCGCACACACAATATGTGGTGGCTCGCGAAGGCGGCGGGCAGGAGCCTGGCGGGCAGCCCGCGCCGGTAACCGGCCCCATGTGAGCGCCCAGCTCTCGCCTTTCGCCGCCCGCACGCGATCGGCCGCCAAACGCGATGTCTTTCCGAGAGACCAAGGCGGGGGAGAGAGCCAAGCACCCTGAAGATCATGGCAAAAAGCAGAGTTCAAGTGAGATTGGGGCTTTTTTTTTCTTCCTTCCCTTCCTCTCGCTCTCCTTCTCCTCCTCCCTTTCTGCCTCTTGTCTCGCCGGGGTGGAGGGAGGGAGGGAAGCGGGGACACACACGGCTCGCAATTCCCCCATTTTAGGGCTCGCTTCTTGGTGGATTTCCTCCCTGCCTGGGTGTGTGTGTGTGTGTGTGTGAGGGAGACGGCGGTTCGTTTAAAAAAAAAAAAAAAGAGGTCTTTGTTGAATAATTTTTAACTTCGGGGTTTTCTGCCTGTTTTTATTTTTTATTATGTTTTTTTTTTCTCCCCTTCCTCCTCCCTGCCTTGTCTCCCCCGTCCAGGTTGGATCAACGGAATGGAGAACAGCACCCAAGCCAGCACTTCTGTCGAGAAAAGAAATCACCATTGGAGAAGTTACAAGTTGATTATTGACCCGGCTCTGAAAAAAGGACAGCACAAACTCTATCGTTACGATGGGCAACATTTTAGCATGCCTGTGAGTGCGGGGATTGCCGCGTGCCCCCCTGTGTCGTGTTGCGTGTCCCCCCCGGCGCCCTGTCCGAGGCGCCGGGGCCCCCCAGGGCCCTGCGTTCCCCGCTGCAGCCCGTGTGTGTTGGTGGGGGGGTCGGCAGGGTGGGGGGCACAGCCGCGGAAGTTACTGCCACCTGACACGATGTATTCAACTGTCAGGAGCCCCGAAAGGAGCCCAAACCTGCAGCTCGCTGCCTGTGTTTCCAATCTGTGTGCATTTCCCAGCAGTATTGCAATTTGACACGTGTGTGTATGTGTGTGTCTGTGCTTTTCTGTTCCCCGGAGGCTTCCTATGCCTTGCCGGGGTTTATTTATTTTATTTACTTATTTATTTATTTCGCTTGTGGCTTAAATTTCAAGCAGTGCTATTGCTGTTTTTGTGCTTTTTCTTCTTCTCCTCCCAGAACTCTGGAATTGCTCCTGTGGATTGTGTCAGAGATCCCAGAATAGGGCGAATATGGACCAAAACTAAGGAGTTGGAGCTGTCTGTCCCCAAATTCAAGGTACTGCCCCTCTCTCTTGGGTTTAGCTTGGTATTCTTGTTTGTCCGGAGGTGAAGCTTGAGTTGCAGATAGTTTAATGAACCGCTTAAATGACAGTCATATTCCTATTAACATTATATTCGGTGAGCCGTTTAACAATAACCTGATTCTCTAAAGATAACAAAAAATCAATACATCTGACTAATAACATCAGGTGGAACGTTTTGGAGTTGTGTCTTGGGTGCTCTTCTCCAGGAGGGTGGGTGACAGGGGGACTGTTGGCTGGTAGCCCTGCTCAAAATACATATTCCTGGCGCCCGGCTGAATGAATGGCTGAAACTGCAGCGGCTGTGCTGCTCCCGGGGCCGGTGTGGGAGCCTTGGAGGCAGTTTCTTTCCCCAAAGTTCTGCAGGAGGCTTTAACCCTCTCCCTTCCACGCCATCCTCGCGCCGCTTTCCCTCCCTGCTCTTCAACGCTGGCGCTGATTTTCATTGCCACCCTCGTGCCTGTTTCCAGATTGATGAATTTTACGTGGGGCCAGTGCCGCCCAAGCAGGTCACCTTTGCCAAGCTGAATGACAACATCCGCGAAAACTTTTTGACCGACATGTGCAAGAAATACGGCGAAGTGGAAGAGGTGGAGATTCTCTACAACCCCAAGAACAAGAAGCACCTGGGCATCGCCAAAGTGATCTTTGCCACCGTGAAGGGTGCCCGGGAGGCCGTCCAGCACCTTCACAACACCTCCGTCATGGGCAACATCATCCACGTGGAGCTGGATACGAAAGGTGAGGGCCAGAGCTCGTCTTTGCTGTTGCAGCTCCTGCGTCCTTCTCTCCTCTCCTAAAATGCGGCGCTTTTGCAGGCTGGAAGGGCTCCGTGATTAAAATTTCGGAGCGCGTGGCCCTGTCCCCCTGTGTGCGGGTCTGGTTTCTGGGGCCTTGGGAAGTCACGTGGAGCCAAATGTGTTGTCTGTTGCTAGGAGACAGCCCTGTAATTTGCAAAATGCTGCCATCCTGCCCGGATCCTGCCCCTTCCCCGTCCCCCGCGCTGCCCTGGGGACCTCCTGCGTCCCCAGCCCCCTGCTCGAGCTGCTGCCGCCCCCGTGTGACCCCCTGCGGCTGGCCTGGCCCCTCGGCACCTGCTGGGCAAGACCCGCGTTTTGGGGAGAAACCCGGGGCTTCCCGGGACCCAGATCTCCGCATTCGGGACACGGCAGTGGGGCTGGGTGCTGTCCTCGGGGCGCCTGGTGTTTCATTAATATTTAGCAACAAACTCAAGGCTGGCAGTCAAAGAGTGCACAGCCCTTGACAGCGTGTGTGTGTGTGTGTGCGCGCGACTGTGCGAGTGCGACTGTGCGAGTGTGTGTGTAAGTGTGAGACTGTCCCTTAAAGGGACAGGAGCTCCAAGTCCTGGAAGTAACTGGCTCTCGCTCCTGGACCTGAACACTGTGTGGCCCAATAAAGTTGCTGAAAGTACCAAAACTTTCTCTTCTCTCCAAGAATTGGGCACTTGACTAAAATACCCCTGAATTTTAGAAAATGTCTAAAACTGAGGTGTAGGAAACAAAACTGTTGAGAAATAGCCACTTGTATTTTTTTTTCTTTTCAAACTTAGCATTTCTGGTTTAAAGCTGACTTGTTGCATTCTTTCTTGAGGAAGAGGACATTGTTAACACCACCGTTAAAAAGAAAGAGAAATGTAACACTGATATTTTTGTTCTGTATTAAAAAGCTTAAAGAATTTTGTGCATAATCTGTACAGCAGTTGTTATGCCACACGTGGTAAGAGGGTATAGTAGGATGTTATTGACACCAGTGGTCTCTGTTAAAAGCAAAATCACAGTAGCATTAAAGTAATTTACTACTGTAATTTACGTAAATATATTTTTTAAATTTTAGTATCAGTTTTTACATAGGTTATTTCTCCTGGTTACTTTGAAAACTGAAAGTAAAAAATACATTTAGCAAGAGATTAACCATTCGTAGTGTTAGTAATGTAAATTAAAGCAGGCTCATAAGTGGTGCAGTGAAGGTCTTGCTGAGGGATGTTCCAAGCAGGCTGACTGGAGTGAATTCCCCCTTGTTTTTCTCCATTCATAATTTACCCTGCAAATCTTGTACAGACAGCTGTGCAAGAAAGTTAGCTGCACATCAGGGAATGACTTTTTTAATGCTTTTATCTTTTATCCTTTTTCCTTTTTTTTTCCTGAGAAAACATTGAATGATCTTAGTTTTAAATTGCAGTTTTTTGGTTTGCCATCTGTGTGCTTCTAAAGGTGTTTTTTTTTTTTTTTTTTTTTTTTTTTCCACCCCCACAGTTGTGCCTGTTTCATTCTTAATGAGTAAGATTGGAAGTGTTAGGTGATCTGGTGGAATCAAGTAAAAATACTGCTCCCAAAGTAGCGTTAACAGGTTAGGGTATTTGTAAAATACATATGTGTAATTTTTCAAATTTCTTTCCCCTGTTCAGCTTTTCCAGAATGTTGTTAAAGTGACTGTTTAGTTAAATACTTGATTTTCATAGTCTACAAAAATAAATGTTAGGAGCAAAAGCGTTGATTTATCTGTCTGGTCAGAGCACAGGCCTAGGAATTTGGATCTAATAAATCTAGATGTTCCCTCTCTGCCTTGGTTTATCCATCTGCAGAGTGGACATACTCACTAAGCACCTATTTTTATAGCGATAGTTAAGAATCGTTTTACATTCATAAAGTTATTTTAAAATAGACTTATAAATTTGACTACATTGTCCTGGGAGCAGGAGGAATTAGGAAATTTTCTGACATTTTACATTTATCTAAAAACCAGCTTCAGGTCTAGCGTTTCTATATCCCTGACATTGTGGTCTCCTGGCAGGGTGTGCATGTGTTAATATTTAAAGTATTTTAGGCTTTGTCTTGAAGAGATCTATTTTTCATGACTTAAATGAGCTATAACCATTTAAATGGCTGAGAGTCAAGACTTGATGTGTGATTTGAGATTGGAAAAAACAAATAACCTCACCTGCAGCTTTTATTAAAGATAAATGGGTCCTTTTCAGTGTGCAGGATCAGGCTAAAGATGCTGTAGTTTTAAACTGCTCAGAGCAATTCTTGGGGAGTTTGAGGTTTGATTCTTCAGGACTTCCTCTTGAAAGTCCCATTTCAGGGAAGATCTTGCTTGAATTCAACACTCTGTGCTCAGGTGTGGGTTCTGTCCTTTTTTTTTCTGTATATTATTTTCTTTTTCAGTATAAAGACAAAATCAGATCCATTTCTCAGATAAGCAAAATTCACACAGTCTGAGAGGGTCTGATTCCATATCCTTTGAAGTTGATAACAGTTTTCTTACAGTCTGCAAAAGGAGTAGGATTGGGTTTTTTGCAGCAACGAAAAATCCAGTATTAGGGTCTTATCTAGGATTCAGGAATTTAGGAATGAAGAAAGCTAAAGCCTGGCAAAAATGTAATGGGCAACTAGCTTCTCTGGTTTATGTCATTGAAGAATACCACTGAGCACACCTTAAACTGGAAAAAAAACAACAACAACAAAAAAAACCAAATCAAACCCAGTTAGTGCATGTCCTTTTGCAGAAGCGCCGCTCGAGGTTTGGTGCGTGGCGTTGCCTGCACCTTGGTTGTGTGAGTGACAGCCAGCCCCTGTGGGCAGGGGGTTCGGGAGGAGGTTTCTGCAGAGGGGTGACCCCTTTCCTAAGGGTTTCACTTTTAAAACGTGAAAATTAAAGGATTTAGGAAACCTGGCCCAAGCATCACTTCTCTTATCCCTCTCTGAAATGCTCCTTGCCCTCCTCAGAGGCCATCGTGCCGGCGGGATGATGTATTTTTGCACAGGCTGCTCTATTTCTGTTTAACAAACTCTTCCATTGTGGTTTGTGCAGGTGAGACCCGCATGCGATTCTACGAACTGCTAGTTAATGGTCTTTACACTCCTCAGACCCTTCCCGTTGGCACCGAGCAAGACGCGTCGCCAACTGTGAATGAAGCTCTGCAGGTAGGGGTTGCTTGGCCTTTCTAAATAGTGACTTTCTGGAAAATTCCCTGCAAATGTCTGGTTAAAGTTCAGTTTTTAACACTCTTAATGTAGCTCTACCTTTCTCTTGACCTGCAATATTTTATCAGTGAATGTTGCTGATTCACATTAAAAGATAACTCACTAATCATGGCCATAGCAAATGTAGCTCTCTGCAAATATGGTTGTGTGTAGCTAATCCATGTCCCGGTGTCTGCCTAGCAGGATAAGTGATTTTTGTCCTTTTCTGAATGGAAGATGCCCACAGACACTTCGCTGCGTACCATGTTAGCGTTAGAAATTCCTGCAGTTAAGAGAACTGGACCAGATCTTGAAATTATGAAATTATTCCATTGAAGGCAGGAAATGTTTCAAATCGTACATCTGGCCTAATGTCTGCAGTGTGTAATTCTTGCTGTGCGTGTGTTCTGCAGTTCTGCTTAAAGGCTAGAAGAGAGGTGTCAAATCTTGAATAGCAGCAGCAATTCATAGTCATCAGGATCCTTAGGCATCAGTTCTCCACAATCCGAATTATCCCTGGAATCAGGTGCTAGAGAAAGCAGCAGCAGTGTTTCCAGAGGCCCCCAGGCATTCCCCAGTATTTGCAGAGTGGGTCTGTAAGGGGCTTTTTACCAATTCTACACGCCCAGCCCCACTGAAGGGAGAGGGGCCCAGCCGTGTGGAGCCGTGAGACCTCTTGGCTTATCTGTATGTACTCTGGCTCCTGATTTTATGGCTTAGGGAACATACGTTAAGGCCTCAACTTTTGAAAGTGATCTGGCAGAGAGTTTAAGATCTGCTAAATGTGAATTTATTCATTCCTCTACTTCTCTGCATTCTTACGACTCTTAAAAAGCTGTAATTTTATTAACTCTATCACATGTCTTCAGGAAGAGAGCTGTGCAATGAAGATGAAAATCTCATTGATCTAAAAAACAAGATTCTTCTCCTTGCTACCAAGCCCTGCAACGGCAACAAGGCAAAATAAATCCCCAGTAACCTCTAGACAAACTCGTAGAGGTGCAGACTCTTCCATACCTCCCAGCAAGAGCCTTTTTAAAGGCAGGAAGGAGTGGGAAGGAGGCGAGTGATGATTTTGCAGGGAGCTCTGCCTGGCAAAGTACTTGTATGTGTTCCACCTGACCTAGGAGGAATGAGCAGGGCCTGCTTTTGACTTCTTGTTGCACAAACCTAAGGTAGAAATGTCCGGATTTGCTGTTAACTGTGAAATTGCAGCAACAGCAAAAACAAAACATCTAATTGATGTAACCTCAAAAGCAGTCCCTACCGTAATTAGCTTTAAAACTGTTTCTCTGTATATTACGTTCCTAGTCTTTCATATATTATTATCCTGAATTGATTTTTTTCCAATTACTACCAGCATTATTGCTTTGCGGGTAACTTTAACCGTTCACATCATGTTGCTATTTGCAGGATCTGCCAAAAAACTCGTTAGTTTGTCATTGTAGTTTCAGTAAAATATTCTCGACTTCTGATTTCCCCCTTGTTCCCAGCAAGGACCTGGCAGTGCCGTGAGCTGCAGTCCCTTCCCCGAGGCCACATCCAAGCCCTGCTGGACACCAGTCCACATCAAACATGCACTTAATAGGCAGAGGGGTGGGTCATAGCGGAGCTGTGACGTGGCTCGTGCCTTTCCTAGGGTACTGGAACAGCTGAGGACGAAAGTTTCCTGATGTCCTCGTGTTTGTGGCGTCAAAGGGTCACAGCAAAACAAATCTAAAGGAGAGGGTGTGAGAGCTGAGCTGAGGTGTGAAGGTGCTGGCCTCCTGCAAGCAGCTCGTGTCAAGGTTCTCTTCACCTCATTTCGCAGCCAGACCGTAGTGTGAGCTGCGAGACATCGTGGAGCTTTGGGGGAGCTGGAGCTCCGTCCTGCCTCTCGCTAGCAGAGCGATTCCCCGGGCTCTTGCATTGCGCTGCAGGGAATTGATTTTGGCTCTGATGGTCAGTGTGGCACTGATATGACTCAGCAGTGCCCGAGTCTGAGCAGGCTGCTCCTGGAAACCCCTGGACGTGCTTGGGAGGTGACATGAGGAACAATCACTTGGTTCCTCTGTAGGTCTGGAGGGTTCCGTTTTTTGAGTGCCATCAGCAGCAGTGCTCTACCATCGTTTGTCTTTTTGGAACAAACAGCGTGCTCAGCAGTGGAGAGAAATTCTTTCTGTGTGTTATCCAGCCGTTTCCCTCCTTGTTGAAGATTAACGTTTGGTGAAGAGGATGGTGGGTCGGCTCCCTCGTGGAGCTGGTGCAAAGCCCCCTGGGTTCAGCAGGCCTCCCCGCTGCAGTAAGGGTTTGCTGCACAGATTTGATCGCAGGTTAGCAGTGTGCTGATTTGTATGTTTTGTTCACAGATAAGCTAATTTAATCGTTTCATATCTCAGAAGTGCTCTCCGTTTTTGTGGTTTTAGTGCAGGTTTTTGCCATTTCCTTCCTTACTTGAGATTTAGATGAGCTTCACATAGTTGAGAGAAAATCTTTTAGCTAAAAGTATTCATGGAAATCTCCTCTTCACCAATGTAATGTTCTTGTGTATATAGCTTATAAATGATAAACAGTATTTATCTGCTTTCTTTCTCCTTTTCTTATGGACAAGTTTTTCTCTACATGCCTTTTTTATCGAAGGGAGCTGTTCTTAGTGGATAATGTTATTTGTTTTCAGGGCTGTTAGAACCCAGATCCCTTTTGTTGCAATGGAAGTCGATGCAAACTCCAGGGTTCTCAACTTCTCTGAAAACCAAACAGATGAGAAAAATAGGTTTTAGAGTATATATTTATATGCTTTTTTTTTCTTTTCTGCTTCTACAGCTGACGGATTCTCTGAAACGCCTGAAGGACAGTACCCTGTCCTCTGCGAGCTCGTCGGTCACCCCCAACAGCAGCACACCCTTTTCCCACGACACAGCCTATTCCAGCTGTCGGCAGGACACCCCAAACTCGTACAGCCAATTCACCCCTCAGTCCCAAGGAACCCCTCACACCCCACGCCTCGGGACGCCCTTTTCCCAGGATTCCACCTATTCCAGTCGGCAGACGACGCCTGTGTACCACTTTGGGCAGGACAGTGCGTACAAACCCAGGAGGCACGAAACAAAGTTTACGGACGCCTACAACCGTCGCCCCGGACATCACTATGTGCATAATTCAGCAGGCGTTTTCCGAGGGCCGGAGCATCAGTTTAGTACGTTCAAATCTCATCAGCAAGAACCCGTTCAGTTCTCTCACACTCCGCCCTTGAGCCACTCTGGTTCTTCAAGCTACAAATCTGCCTTCTCTCCCTACCAAGCACCAGCTGTTTTTCCCCAGGCTGATGAGCAGCAGTTTCCCCAAACTTCCCGGGAAGCGGAGTACCGAAGACCTGCGCCACCTCCAACTGAGATGGTTGTGGAAAGTAGCACTGCCACTACTATTGATTTTGTTCCCGTGAAGGAAAAGCCGGAGGAGCCTCCTCCACCCCTGCCAGATTCGAACTCTGTTCCCGAACCGAGTACAACAACCTTCTCTCAGACTCCGGAGAGGAGCGAGACCCCCGGCACCCCGACCATGGAATCGGAAATGCAGCATAACAGCTTAGACTCAAGGATTGAGATGCTCTTAAAAGAGCAGAGAACAAAGTTACCCTTTCTTAATGAACATGACTCAGATAACGAGGTCCGAATGGAAGGTAGCCCCATCTCCTCTTCCTCTTCCCAGCTCTCTCCAATCCCCATGTACAGTTCGAACTCTCAGCCTGGTTACAGAGCTCAAACACCATCCTCGCGCCCCTCCAGCACGGGCTTGGAGGACATCAGCCCCACGCCGCTGCCTGACTCCGATGACGACGAGCCCATCCCTGGGACAGCCTCTCTGGGTCAGAATTCCAGGGCAGCGTCGGAGGCCAGCATGACTCCTGTCGATCCCCTGAGCAGGACCTCCAAAACGGAGACCTCGGAGGTTAAAGAAATGGTGCCTGGTGACCAGACTCCAACATCAGAGAAAATGGATGAGGTAAGTGAGCTGGGAGCGAGGTGTCAAGCTCGGTGCGTGTCCCGACGTTTGGGCACGAGAGTTGCTGTGTTTTTCTTGTGGCTTGTGCTGCTTAGAGCATAGGGTTTCTGATGCTTTTCTTCTACTATACAGCTGGAAATCAGCTAGATGTGACACAAAGTCTTAATCTTCTTGTGGGGTTGATGGGTTTCTGTGTTTATTACAGCAGCTTGCTACAATTTATAGTTCCAGGAGAGCTCAAGGACTGAACAAGCCACTGAATTTTGGCCAGTGCTCCTGCTGTGAGTGTCCTGAGTGTCGACAGACACTTAAGCCACTGGAGCAGTTAATCGTGTCCTCTCTGCCATAGCTAGGTCCCCGGCTGTGGGTGCCTGTGCGTGCGCACGCCTGCTTCAAGGGGCTTTCATGTTACGCCGCGCTATTGAATGTATACTTTGTTTGACAGCACTCCAGCTATTTCTGCCATCTGGTTTGAACAGGAGACAGTTGCTGGGCTTTAACACTCCCTTTGCTCGCTTGAGAAGGGGACATAGTTGGCTTGTGGGGGACGGGCTCCCCTGAGTCTTCCAATAACGAAGCAGAGCTGCCTGGGCTGAGGAACTGGGAGCTGAAGGGACAGCGAGAGCTGAGCAGAGTGGAAGGGTGCCAGCAGACAGGGAAATTATGTTGCGTGGTGTGTCTGTTTGGGAACTCTGTTGCAACAAATGTGAGCGCCCCTACAGCGGAGCTGCTGCTCCTTGTCTGCTGTGTCAAGGAATAGTCAAAATCTTTGCAAGAGCCAGACCCTTTCTGCTCAGTATTTATACCAGTAATGCACACAGATGAAATTGCTGTCCTTGGTGTGCAAGAAGCCTGCTGTAAGGGAAAGCTCAGCCATTCAGGAGCGCTCCACTCGTGTAAATGAGCCGAGTGTAATAGATCAATTAAATTTGCTTATACAAGTTTGCTGTGGTTAGCCTGGCAGAATGCATTTCCCTCCAGTGGTTCACAGTTGTGAGGTTTTCACCCCAGAAGTGGCTGCATTTCAGGAAAGGTGGAACCGCTGCTCTAGGTAACACGCTTTGCAGAATGCTTCTCTGGAGGAAAAACATAGCGGCAGCAGCATGTAGTGCCTATTTCGGTGATAAATAAAATCCCCTGCAACTATCGTGGATGTTCTACATTCTTTTTTATAAGTGTCTTTCCAAACTTGGCTGGCCTTGCAGCTGTGGCCGTTCAGCCTTCACAGTGATTCAACTGCTTGAGGTCCTGGTCGTTATCTAGGCTGGCCCGGGCTCCTCTCTCTGGAGGCAGTCGCTGGCCAGTGGGACCCGGGATGTGTTAGGAAGTGGATTTCTATTCCCTAAGCGTGGTCCAGCAGGACTGGGAGGGAATCCTCTAGGCTGCTTACGAGATGAGCAAGGCATCCCTGATCTCCGTGACATGCAGGCCTTGTGTCTGCTCTCCTTGCTCTTGTGCTGGGAGACGCAGCCAATTCGGAGCATACTTGGAAAGCTCCCAAGCTCTAATGTGGTACGTGGGGGTCGGGCTCCCTGCGGACCTCGGCCAGCGTCGGAGAGCAGCCGATGGGATCTTGTGAGATGGGACAGCCGCGCGCGGGCGCTGAAGCCCGAGTTAAGTCTTTGTCTCCCCTTAATGAGGTGTCGGTATCTGAAGTTCATGCTGATGGTTCTGGGATGCCAAATGAAATGAGTACCTCAATGCTCCGCCGAAGCCAAGAAGGGGGTGCCAGGGTCTCCCTGCAGGTCACGGCTGCCTTGATTGCCTTTTCCCCGCAAAAAGTTCAGCGTTTGTTGTTGGACCTGTTTATCCCTCCCTCCTCGTAGCTGCAAATCACGCTAAGCTTTTCTGGCATGTTTGAAAAGTTGCCTGCGCCTTTCACTGCTCCTTCTGATGTACAAAAAACCATCTCCATGTGGTTTCGCTTCCTTCCCCGCCTCTTTTATTTTTTTTTTTCTTCCTTTAGAGAAGGGCTCTCCTGGCTCTCCTCTCCTTTGCCGAAGGAGGGGAGCTGAGCAGGGACTTTACATAGGCTGAAATTTGAGCTGCAGCTTTGGAGCCCAGTTAGAGAGGGGCATTGAGCCCAGCTGAGGGCTGGAAGCTGAACCTTCGGCTTCAACCTATTGTGATACCACTGTTCAACTGTGAGCCCTCCAAAGAATCCTCCTGCAGTCCAGAGGGAAGGCAGGCCCGAATATTCCTAGCGACTGCGGCATGGGGAGCAGTGCAGAGATGATATACTAGAGAGGGCTAGTTAAGTATCACAAGGAAGCAATAAAGGGCAGAGAGCTTGAACCACTGTTTACTTCATATTTACTTTCAGGGGTCTGAGCAGCTCTCATTGGGTGTGTGCTCTGGCTCAGGACTCTTAAGGACAATAGCAAAATTGCAGGGAAGTTTTTTGCCTGAGACAATAAGAGCTTTTCAAGGACCTATTACTGCTCCCATCAAAATGAGTAGGATTTTTTTGTTGATGTTTGCTAGTAACATTTGTTATGTAGCTAATGGGCTGCTAAATCATGGGGCAACCTCAAACCCAGAGCTGCATAAGCCAAGAAGGTGAATCAAGCCCCGGTAGTTGCGCCGATTTCTCCTGCAAGAGCCCGTAACTTGATGGCAGGATCCGGTATGACACTGCCAGGCCAGAGGGAGTTTGGGTGTGGGATAGAAGGGCTGTCCTCCCTGCAACACCTACCTCGACTCATCTCCCACCAGGGATTACGGTCTGCAGAGAAAGTCCTGCTAAGCTCTGCCAAGGCCGGGGTGTGGGCGCTACGAGGTGAGGGGGGAAAGAAGGATCCTTGGCAAAGAGACAACCTGCCAGCCAGGGAGACGAGGCAGGAGGGGCTTTCGGGACAGGAGATGGCAACGAAGAAAACTAGTCCAATGACATTGTTAGGTTAGTCAACTTCTTGAGGGTAGCAGTGTGCAAACTTTCTTTACTTTGTTGCTGAGAGATAACAAGGATGGAATTATCACAGTATCTTTTTCATAGGGTCTTTCTGTGCTGTTTCAGAAGTGCAAAGGTGAAGTAAGCGCCATTTGACGTTTTGACATCCCGTTTGAGCCAGCTCTTGGTTTTCCTTGGGCTGCTACAGGAAGAGACCCGGCCTGTACGTGTGAGGGAGGGTGGCAGGATTATAACAAGGTGCTTCGTTGTAAATCGCTGTCTTTCCTGGTCCAGCTTCTGAACATGTTTGTGTGTGAAGTTTGTGTGCAGTAGGGAGACCATATGATTGACAATGGTATCTTTGCACATTTGTGAAGATAAAAGTATTTTACTTGGAGGCTAACAAACTCCTGCCTTCCTGGCAGCTCGGATAAGTGCATAGTTACTGTGGTGGGGAAGATACCCAAAATGCTGAAGACAATCCTAAAAAAAAGGATCTTGAAACAAGTGTGAGGTGGAAGCATTACTGCTGATTCTGGGTGGGAATCTTGGCAAATGTTCTGGGGAGGAAACTGGGAGCTGCACAGTGCACAGCAGCCCTAGGGCCACGTGAAAGACCTGCTGCCCCCCGCAGCCGCGAGCACCACGCGCTGCTTTGGCTCCTGGGCAGGACGATGTCTTTGGGACCAGCTGTGCTGGCGCAGCAGGACCCTTCTCCATCACCCTGGAAGGATTTCTGAGCTGCGCTTACATGTAAGCACAGGCTGGGTGGCTTGGGCTTGTCCCTGTAGCGCAGCTCTGCTGAGCCCTGCCGTTGCATCGGGGCTGAATTTGCTCTTTACGTTGAAGTAACTTTGGGTTCTTGTGTGGTGATGCCTGAATCCGGAGAAAATTTATGTCTGAGTGCCATAATGTCCCTGTGGGGTCCTTGCGGGACGCGCTGACGTCCCCTGGGTGCACAGTACCGTGTCCCCGTGCTGCCCTCCCTGCTGCGTGCAAGGAGCCTCTCTCGGCGCGGCTCCCGTGCGTGTTTGCAGGGCAGCAGGTTTGCAGGGTTCCTCGGGCATCACCAGCCCCTTAAACAGGACTCCCGAGATGGATTTGGACCCACAGTGCCCAGCGAGGGTGTTGCAGGGGGCTGCGAGGCCCAGAAGTGACTTAGTCTGGGGAAATGCACGTTACAGTTGAGAACGTGGAGCCTAAGAGCAAGGAAATGTGATACTTTGGTTTCCACAGAAACAGTGCAAGAGCCCTCCTGCCTATAAGGAGCTGCTACGTATGTCTAGTATATATGGGTACACCTGGGATCCAATTTGCAGTTAGTGGGATCCATCGTTCTGGAAGGCGGTGGGGCAGAGCGGAGAGGTGGCGAGTGGTTGCTGTGAATTTATTTATTTTTTTAATAGAGGAAAAGAGGAAAAATTCTTTGGAGAGCTGTCTCCTGTGCCCAATCTCATAAACGCTTCTTCAAATTTTCCTGCCGCCGGAGCTCCCGTGGATGCCATCCTGCCTCCCAGGACCATGCTCCTCATGGAAACTCGGGGCCTAGGTGTGTGGTGAGCGCGAGTTTCCAGAGGTGCCGCCAGCAGAGCCGGGGCAGTGGGGATGGCCGCGCTGCTCCTGCCTGCGCCCGTGGGGCTAAGCCTGAACCGGGAGCAAGCAGCTTAAACCACAGCTTCTGCTCTGCCCTGACCCACTGGAGCAGCGGAGGAAAAATCCTAAGTGCTTTAAACACAACATTGGACTCTCCAGAGGCCTCAGGGATCTGTTCAGTGTAAGCATGTGGTTCTGCTCGAAAAACTCTTGCTTTGGGACGTGTCTCTAGGCGTCGCAGGCAGCGCCTGCAGGGTCCCCAGGGGCTGGCAGAGTCGTCCCCGTGCGGCTGTGGCAGAGGCTGGGTGCAGGGCCGGCTCTCCTGCTGCCAGGGGGCTCCGGGCTGGATCCCTTCACATTCCCACAGCGTCCACGTCTCCGGGCTTGTGGAAATGCAGGCTGTGCCGCTGTGTCCTTCCAGAGCTGGCACTGCAAGACCACAAGCAGGGGCTGCTTCCTCGTACATCTGATTCATCTCCCACGTGACAGCCTGTTATTCCTACCCAATTTTTGTGAAGCAGAGAAGTCGGTCAGCGCTCGCTGAGCTGTGTCTGGCCCAGGCTCCAGTTTGACTCTAGGAGGGCTCACGAGGCCGAGGCCACGCGGGAAGCAGAGAGCGCAGACAAACTCGGTGTCACTCTTTTATCATGGTCCCTTTTGAAGGAAAGCAGTGCAGGAGTGGCCGGGTGTTCCAGCATGCTTGCAGTGGGGAGAACCACACTGAGAAATGCAGGACTCTTGACGGTTTGGGGTGTTTTTGATACCCAGCTACCTTAGGGGAGCGAGGGGAGGTGCCGATAACAGAGCTAGAAATGGTGAAATGCTCTGGAGTGTAACTGAAAAATAGAAAGCAGGCTGTGGTCGGGAGGCCGAGTGCTGCTTCCACTCTTGGCTCAGGCCAGACTTTGAGGCTTTCTCACTTTGCATATCTACCAGGAACGACATCGCTGTCCCTTTTTGCAAATCACCGTTGCTGATTGCACTCTTGCCTCAGCTTCAGTTCTTTTTTTGCTTTGCCACCACTTCTGCCGTGGCAGAAGCTTTCTGCTCCTGCTGGACTGGATTTATGTAACTGAATTGCTCATGAGTAAACAGGGACAGTGTTTTTGTTTTGGTGACACCTGTAACTGTTGTGGCGCTCTGGAAGCTTAGGTCCAAGCTGCAGTGTTTAACTACAGCACACGGTTTATGGAGGAATAGGCTTTGCAAGTCTGAGCTCTGCAGCCTGTTGCACTTGGAGACCTTTGGGCATCTCTCCTCTTGCTGCGTGTGGAGTCTTTCCTCTTCCTGTCAACACAGATGATCCTGAATGTTCAGGTGTCACAAATGCAGGTCACGAAGCCTCACGCTCCAGGGACATGCTTTTCTCCATGGTTTTCCCCGTGCCGTATCCTCGCCACCCTTCGCGGCGGATGGCTGTGCGCGGTGACCCAGGGAAGGCAGTGTGGGTGGCAGCACACAGTGACACAACGAAAACGTCACCGTGCCTTAGGTAAGCACTGGAAATACTGAGAAAATAATTGCTATTACCATGCTGTGTAGCCACCAGAAGACACTAAATTCTGAGTCTGATGTAGAAGACAGAGGAGCAGCCGCCATGCTGCGGGTGCAGGACACGGAGCAGCACACAGAGAAACTGGCTCAAGTCGCTGCCAGCTGCTGCCTTTCCTGGAGGCCTCTAGATTGGGCTCATTGTCCAGTACTCTTTGCATCCACACTGAATTCGGGTGCCTTTGCACTCCCTTCTGCAAAATTCAAACCCTTTTGCAAAAAAACCCTTTTGGTTAAGGGTGCTGGTTTGTACCTAGGGATGGCAAAGCGAAACCCAGAGCGAAAGCAGCCCTGTCACTGCCTGCCTGCGAGAGCTCCCTCAACCCGGCCTCGTTCCTGCCGCGCCGGCGTTTGTTCGGAAAGCGCGGGGCTTGCTTTTGGAAACGCCTGCTCACCGTGAGAGAAGGCTCCTGCTCGCATGTTTTAAACCAAGGATTTTGAAATAGGAAAAAGGTCTTTAAAAACACAGACTTTTGTTATTCAAAGGAAGCTGTTTGCAGCCGCCGCGCATAGAGGCCCCAGCGAGCCCTGTGCCCGTGGCAGAAGCGAAACCGCCGCGCGAACGGGAGCGGGCGGCATCGTGCCCACCCGCCCGCTGGGAGGATTCCTGTCATGCAAGGCCTGGCTGCAGCGAGACTTTCGGTTTCCCCTCTTCGGGACGCGGCTGTTTTGACTCAGGCGCTCGGCGGCGGCTTTGCCGGGCACCCTCGGCGAGCCCGATCCCGAGCGGGAACGCTCCGGGCGCGTTCGCTCTGCAGCGCGTGTGTTTACGTGGAGCTGATAACTGCATCCTGAGCGCAGCTGAGCACACACCTTTGACCAGCCCACCCCCATGGCACCCAACGCTCTGCCTTGCCAGGCAGAAAGCCAGGGAGAGAGTTAAGGAAAGTGATCTGGGAGCGGGGAGGAAGAGGAGTAGCCGGGGGGGTCCCTACGCTGCTCCTTCCTCTCCTTCCTCCCGTGTGTGCATGTTCAGGGGGTGGAAATGAGTCACTCCTTTATTAAGGCTTTTCCTGAGCGTGGTGCTTGCCAGCGAGGAGTGTGTAGCTCCACACACACTGTCCTCTCCACGTGCCTTCCCTCTGTGACCTGGCAAAGAATTGTGAAGTGGCTTTTTTATTTTTCACTGGGATATATCACTCCCATTACATTAGGAGAATGGAAACAGCGGGCACTTTTGCAAACCTGAGGCAGATCCGAGTTGGGGCTGGGCAGAGAGAGGCTGGGGGACACGAGGGGTTCCTGGGTTCCCGGGGTCATCGGCTCTGCAGTGGATGCAGCCTCCACAGGTGCCTGTCGGTGCTCTGAAAGCATTTGCAGGGATCTGCTTTTGTGTCCAGCTGAAGAAAATATGAGTGTTAGACAGAATCCTGCCGTGTAAAACAGACAAACCCACCTCACTCAAAAGAGCAGTTTTTAATAGTGCCTGGAGTTGTGAATTGGGATGGAGATTTTGCTAGGGCAAGGTTTTAATGTAAATGGATATCGGGCTCAGTTCAAGCCTTGCTGCAACTCAGTTTACCTAAGCTGCACCCATGTTGTGACCCAATTTTGTATGTAGTGTTTCTGCCCTTTTAATTCCTAAGGTTTTTAAGCTGTGGCATCCACACTGTTGCACAGTGTGACTGTGCTGAAGTGAGGCCTGGCCTCGATTCTGTCCCGAGGAGGTGAGGCCTGTTGATTCCGTCCTGCCGCTGCTCTGCCGTCCTGGTGCTGCGAAGGGAGCTGACGGTACTGCCCTAAGCCAAAGCTAATGCTTAAAAACCCTGGAGCCAGCTGTTCCCGAAGGGAAAGCTGCTTTTGGAGCCGCATCTGCTCCAAAAGGTGCTTGCGCCTTCCAGCTGCTTCCCTGGGACCCAGAGCCGCGGGTGTCATAGGGGTGCTGAGAGCCCCGGCCCGTCACTTTTGTGGCCTTTTCCCAAGTTTCTCTGTGGCTCTGGGTGAGTAACCTGTCTATGCAGGAGTTCAGCTGCACCTTCAAACTAAGCTATTTAAAAGAGAAAAATAAAAGCCAAGGGGTCTGGATCCGTGTACAGAAGGTAGGTGCCTGCGAGCACCCGACCTTTCACCTTGGCTGGCATCTGTGGTGAAACCTCACTGTGACTTTGCAGAAGCAGAAAGAGACTTTGGACCAGCTTGATAGTGAGCAAGGAGAAGCCCTGTCCTTGACTTTCTCTGGCTGCTCTTCGGTGGTGATTGCTCCTTGTTTCCCCCCAAAGCTTCCATATGAGGTGAGCCTGTTTCATGAGGCTGCCTTGACAGCCGGTGGGTCTCCCAGGGGCTCTCCGGCTCCTCCGGATCCGTGCAGTAGGATTTGGCTGCAGGGAGGCTTCCTGCACCGTGGTGCTGTGTTGTCCTCATGGACTTGCCCTCCACAAATGGCTCTGATCTGTTTTTAAACCCATCTGTGCTTCACGGTTTTTGCAATACCTGCAGCAACAAGGTGCCTGGTTGAATTTTGAAATTGATTTCTGTAAGAATTGTGAGGTACATGCAGGGTTTGCTTGCATTTGTTCTCAACCTCCTACTTGCTAATGAGAGGACAAATGGGGAAATCAGCACTGTTTGCCTCTGTGCCTTTTTTTTTTTTGAATATTTTATGCCTGAGCAAATGGCAGAGGAAATGCCCCCAGCAGTGGGGTATTTCCACTCCAGTACCTTACAACGGTTGCGGTCACAATTTATTTTGCATACAGCGAGGGCAGTTTACTTGCAGTTCGATATCTTCTACAAGTCCAAGAAAGGTCTGTGTCCTGCGCACGACTTGTTGCTAACGCAGGCACCGGCCGCAAGGGCTGCGTTGGCCTCCCAAAGAGCAGCATTCCGGGAAAAAGCCTCCTCTCCCAGGGTGGTTTTTGGAAAGGGAGACCCCGAGGGTGTTTCTGGCTGTATTGCTTTAGGCTTTGTGTAAGAATGAGGGGGATATTTAGTGTTTTAATGAGCGTATTACATGCGCGCTCGCTGCACACCTTTGGGAGGGTAAAACCCGGAGGCGTTTGGAGAGGGCTCTTCTGGGCTCCCCGCTCCCGCTGCGGCTCCACTCTTTTCTTGCAGGGGCCAGGAACATTTGGGCCTCTTGTTTTCCAACTGCTTAAACCAACCAGGATGGTGCCCTAGAAATTTGGAGCAACAGCGGGGGGAGAGGAGCCAGGTTCATGGTTCAAACCCACCCATGAGGGATGCTGAAAGCAGCCTCAGGATGGTCACCTTGCTCTGAGAGCAAGGGAGCTTTGAAGGAGGGTATTGATGAGTGTTTAACCAAAGCTCTCCATTTCCCCTCGTGCCAGTTGTCCTTCCTTTTTTTTTTTTTTTCTTTTTTTTTTGTCCGATTCCTTGGGTTTTGATGTTGCTGCTGAGGAAGCTCCCATCGCGCAGGCTATGTTGAGAACACTCAGGTCTTATAAATTAAACTGCTCTTGCTGCTGACACTGGAAATGCAGAGCACCAAACGGGCCACTGAAACTGCTGCTGGAACGATAATAGCCGCGTGATTTCAGATACTCTAGGGTATAGTAGCAATGCGTAAAAGGGGGCAAAATAACAAATTGGCTGATTAGGACTCGTTTGAATACAGTAGGTGTACTACTAGTCTTCAATGGGCTGTTATCAGTTGGGAAGCAGGGTGCTTTTCAAGTTTATCTGCTTTCTTATCGCTCTGTTGGTAGCAAAATCTGAATTAGTGGCTCCGTTTGAGCTAAAGCTCGGGGGCTGCCACCCGGGCTCCTGCCGGCTCGGGGCTGGAAGGCTCCGTGTGCCCCACACTCCTGGTGTTACTGCACCCTTTCTCCTTCTTACTTGCAGGTGGGCTCTCATCCCACATAGTCTGTTCCCTGATTTACCACTGGTTGTAAAATACCTTCTGCCTCCCAGAGATGCTGCTGTGTCTGTGCTCACCACTGTGCAGAACGGCTGACAAGCGCTTGGGAACAGGGGATTCTCCCTGTCCTGTGCGCTTTCTCCCCAGTTTCTTCGTCTTTTTCTTGCTGCTTTACAGAGCTGCTGTCTCCAACTCCTGAGCTTTTGTGTATGGACAAGCCTTGGAAGCAAATCTGCTCCTAATAGCTGAGATGGCAGAAAATGACAGAGCGAAGCCTATCGCCTGCTTCTTTCTTCTTTCTTTTTTTGGAGAGATTGTTCAATTCCTCTGCCGCATTTGTCTGGTTTGTTCCCAGGCCTTTGAATCACTCTCTGAACCTGGTGTCTGAAAAGGGCTTTACCTGGGCAGAGACAGGCTGGCTTTAGAAAAATCATAGGGAGAAGCAGGGAACGTTCCCTGACTAATTTATCCGCAGGGGGTGTTTTCTTGCCACTCTCCCATCCCTTTATGCATGACTTAGCTTCCCAGCCCACTGCAGCCTTTGAAGTTGGATGGCAAATAGCTCTTCAGCTGCATCCATCCCTCCCCCTAAAACAGAGACCCCAGCACAACCATTGCCATGGGCAGCCCTAGTATGTGGCTCCCCAGTGTCAACACCCCTCTCTTCTCCCCTCCTTCCTCTTCCCTCCATCTTCTCCCCATGAAGAAACCCCTTTATTATTACTCTTTTTAACCCCCTACGTAAGTCTTGATGGCAAATACCACGGTTCCATGTGATGGTAAAGCCGATTTTGGGGCGTTTCGTGCGTGCTGAGAAGCTGCCCGTCGCAGGGGGCCACCTGAGCCCCATCTGCTACAGCCACCGTCTTCCGTGATCATCTGTGGGGCTGGAGGGCCCGTGTGAGGCCGCTCAGGCCCACGCCGTGCAGGTCCCGTGGCTGCAGCCCCGGCGATGCTGAGCTCGGAGGAGGGTGTTTGCTCTCACTTGCTTCCCTGCCAATGCCTGCAAGACTCTTGTGTGTGCCGGCAACTCAAGGGAAGTATTTGGCTTCTCCAGACATCCCCTTCCTGGCAGTCTTGCCGGCTGGAGCAGCATCGCCGCATCCCCTGCCCTGGAGCTTGCAGTTCGGAGCTGCCTCCCCTTGGGAAGGAGGACGCACCCCAGCGCAGCCTTCGCGATTTCCGCAGGCTGCTGCGCTGGCCAGCAAGCAGAGCAAGCCCCTCGGCAAGTCGTTGCCCCCTTTGCCAATTTATCTTGTCTTCAAGCTCCTTGTTACGGCAAATCTGGCGGTCGTTTTCCTGCCAGGTTAATCCGTAGCGCTGGGAATTGCCACCTCAGGAAGCTTGTGCCTCTCCAAAGTGCTGCTGAAAGGTGCAGGATGGAGCTCCCTCGCCACAAGGCAGTCCTGGCTGAGCCTTCCCGCTGTGGGACTGACTTCTCAAGCCTCCCTCCTTCTAGATCAGTGAAGACCTAATTACCTCAGACCACTAATTGCGCTGGGCGTACTTCCCACCTCCATCCTCCTGGCTTCACACAGGCTTGTCCCTCCCTCCATCTGGTGGAAACCAAGAAGGGCCTGGCTGGCCAAACACGCAATTCCCTGCTCGCTGCAGCCCCCAGATTGGATGTTTTTCCTGCCCTCCTCCTCACCCGGGGTGATGCTGTTTGTTTACCCCCGTGCTTATCGCTGGCGCTTGCTTCACCTGTTGCTCAGCCCGGAGGTGTGTGGTGCCACAGGAGCGCCCGGAGATAAGCACCGGGCCAAAGCGCGCGCCAAGCCGAGGCGGAGTGTTTGTCAGGGAGGATACGGCATCACCTCGAGCTCTGGTTCTCCTTGTCCAAGAGCGAGAGAGACTTTTGCAGGCTGCAGTAAAGAAATCAAGATGCCCAAGTGATCTGCTGCCTCCTCCAAGGAGTGAAACCATGGGTGAGTCCATCGCCTTGGTCAGACTGTTGTATTTTGCCCTTCTTTGCTTAGCCTGAGAGTTGCATTTGAAAGAGGTACAGGTACCCCACTTTTTTTTGTAAATATGGATGAGACTTGCTCACTTGCTATTTTTTAGACCCTTAATCCAAAAACAATCAGCAACAATTTAGATTTAGTTATCAGGGTTCTGATAACTTTTAATCCCAGAAAGAATTCTGGTTTTAGTTCTTGCTTTGCTGAAAACCTCCTGGGAACTCGTGGAGCGGCAGCGATCGGCAGCGTGTTAATGTGGAGCATTCCCTGTTGCAGGTTTAAGGAGTGTTTTTTGCTCCCACCAGTGCCATTCAGCAGCGAGCTCTGGTAAAGGCAGATTGCCACTTAAATATCTCACCAAAGAATATCAGAATTGACAAATATAATGTCATTTGAAGATAAAATTCACCTTGACACTTAGAAAATGTTAAAGTAGTTGTTTAAATGAGAGCCGCTGAGCCCATGTCCTGCTTCTTGGTGCAGCAGGACCCAGTGAGGATGCGACAGAATAGCCACAACATTCAGTGAGACAGAGTATTTACCACCAATACAGCTAAGCCGGTGCCAAAAAAGAGTATTTCAGCGCTTGCTAGATGCTGGGTATTGCTCTAAGAGCAGTATCCCATATTCAGTAGCTCTCTGCGCTCTTGCTGATCAGGAATGAGGTCTCGGGGCGTCCCCTTTGTCTGGCTCCAGAGGCTCTGCCGGTCCCAAATCGAGTGTCCAGGTGTGAGGAATGACAGTGCCAGGGACAAAGAGCGACCCAGGCCCCTTCCAGGTAGTGATGCTGATGTGAGTCTCTGCCGACAAATTTGCATCGTTGAAACACCTTTGGAAAATGTGTCATGCACATAATTAAATACCTGTTTTGCTAACTCTTAATTTAATTAATGCAAAGCAAAGGTGGCACTGCAAATTAATTTCGTTGCAAATGGCTTTTCTCTCAGTGGGCTGAAGGGAGGCTTTTTTCTGAGGGTTCTGCAGCCTCGCCAGCGTGCAGGGGGTCTCCGGGGCCGGCCAACCCAGGGTGTTGATGAGGATGGAGGTGACATCCTCACCGTCACTCGGAAGCTGGGATCAGCTCACGTAGTCAGTGCTGTAAAGCAAAGCGGGAAGGCAGCGCAAGGGCAGCTGCTCGGGGAGGCAGCACAGCTGCGTTTGGCTCTGCTGCTTGCAGCCGCAGTCAGGCCGCATTCAGAAGGGTCAATGCGAAGGAGCTCATATAACAAAAGATATTTCTGTGTCTCCCCTTGATTTCTTTTTTGCTTCTGCAGCTTGATCTCGCTCAGTTGGTGCCGATGTTTTTCCCTCTTGGATATAACTTTTCTGTAGCTGCTCTTCCTCTTTAAATATTCATCTCTTTTAACTTTCTTTAAAGACTTCTCCTTCTAGCTGTTCTTCTTTTGCTGTGACCCTTTCCCTAACCTTGTGTATTCTTTTTTTCCTCTGTCTTTCCACCCATTTCTCCCTGCAGTTTAAACTTTCTCCCTCCTTTTCCACCTTGCTCAGGGTGAAGCCGGGGCAGGGATCGCTTGGAGCACGAGGGCAGCGAGGCGGCTCCGGCCAGCTGGGAACGGGGCGTCCGCTCATCCTTCCCGCAGGCCCAGCCAAGCACCAGCGTTTTGGTGTTCCAGAAATGCTCGGTGCTGCTTTAGCAGCTCTCAGTGCAGTAGGAATAACTGTGTGCACAAATGAAGCGAGCTCCTGGGCACCAGAACGTGGGATCTGGCCAGTCCTGCCCGCTCCCGGTAATGCCAGGAGCAGCTTTTCCCACCTGCTCTTTCCCTGAAGAGGGAAAACCAACCTCGTTCACGAGGCAGGATTGCTGGTACTGAGACTGCACCTAAAGGCACCCTTTGAGGGCCGGTCCGAGTGGGAGCTCCGGGCAGAGCCGATCTCCTGAGGCCGGACGAAGCCGTTCGGTGGAGAGTCCATGGGGGGAAGGATGAAACACAGCTCTGAAAAGCCTTGAGTTCAGTGGGTCACAATTCGTACTTCACCTTTTTCCACCTCTTCATTTTGGGGCTTATAAAGTGTCATCAGAAGAGGTGGCAATTGGTTTTTTGGGGTGTTTGAGGCGCACACAGGCCGGGGCTGCGACGGGGGCAGGCAGGGAAGCCGGAGGAGGGAGGCACGGGGCCAGGCGCCCTCTCCCTGTCCCCCTCACCGCGTTCGCCGTCGCATTCCCCGCTCGCCGTGGCGCTCAGCCCTCTCTCGAGCCCCGTGCACCCACTCGCCCTTGTGTGCAGCCTGTTCTCGAGCCGCGCGCCCCGTTCACCATCGCCCTCCTCGCTCGCCGTGGCGCTCAGCCCGCTCTCGAGCCCCGCTCGCCGTCGCGCTCGCCGTCACGCTCGCCGTCACGCTCAGCTCGCTCTCGAGCCGCGCTCGCCGTCGCGCACAGCCTGCTCTCTGGCGGCCACAGCCGCAGTGGCCTCCGGTGCTCGCCGGGGCTGCTCGTGGTGGCTGCTCTTGGTGCAGCCGCGGTGCCATCGCTCGCCTGCTCCCGCTTCTTCTGTTACCCAACAGGCTGAGTTAATTCCCAGGTTCAGAATCAAGTCGCAGCAGCTTCAGGAAAGAGCCTGTGCAGGTTCTCCGGGGATGGTGCAGGCTGAGCTCTGCTGCCCTCTTAGGTCAGGAAGACCAGGAAGAGAGCAGGTGGAAGGGACATGTGCTGATCTCGAACATGGGAAAACTAAACATCCAGGAGACCTTCAGTCAGATTTTGTGGAAATGGGACGGCAGGTTCCAACGCTGCAGCTGGGATTGAGACAGGCACCTAGAAATAGCACTTGATTCTGAGGACTGCCCGCTCGGCAGGGCTGGGGCAGAGGGAGCAGGAGCTCTGGACGAAGCGGGGCCATCGCTGCGTCCCCCACACGTGGGAAGTGTCTTTGAATCACAGCATTTATGAAAGAGAGAACCTGTGAAGAATAAAGGCAATTTAAGCAGATTCAGTGCCACCTTTTTTTTTTTCCCCAGCGTGAATTGCTTTGGCCTAGTCTAGACAAGTTGGAGGAGCAGCAGACAATACTGCGAAGTGTTGTGTCTGCCCACAAGCAGAGGTTAAATGTTGACAGCAAGTGAGCCAGGGATTGTAATTAAAAAAAAGTAAAAGATAGGAATTGTTTCTTTGTGCGTGGTGAAAACTAAAGAATAACCCCCTGTGGGGTAATGCACCTGTCAGTATTAGATATAAATAAGAGATAAGGTGTCTTGCAGCGCGAGACGTTTGGCTTGGGCGCCCTTCTGGAGTTGCTTCTGTTCCATGGCAGCAGAGGGTTTGTTCTGTCGGTACCGATGTGCTTCTCGAAGGCTTTTACCTCGCTGCTTCCTCAGGGCTGGCAGGGCCCAGAATAGCTTCAATAGGCACCAGCTGCTCCACGGGCCCTGTCTGTTCAGAGCATCATGCGCTTTTCTCCGCTCCCCATTAAAACGTGTTCAACTTAGCTTTGGTTTGAAGCAGCCAGCGTGACGGTGTTCAGTGTGCAAGGACTGTACTCCTCACCTTTCCCTCTCTCTTTTGCCGCAGGGTCAGCATTCTTCAGGGGAGGACATGGAAATCTCCGACGACGAGATGAATCCCGCGCCCATCACCAGCGCGGAGTGTGCCAAAACCATCGTGGTGAACTCGTCCGTCAGCAACACGGCCGTGATGGCCCCGTCAATCCCCATGCCCCCGCCGGGATTCCCTCCCCTGCCGCCGCCGCCGCCACCTCCGCCGCAGCCGGGCTTCCCGCTGCCACCACCGCTGCCGCCACCGCCACCGCCCACGCACCCCGCGGTCACCGTCCCGCCGCCGCCGCTGCCCGCGCCGCCCGGGGTCCCTCCGCCTCACATCTTGCCTCCTCTTCCTCCCTTCCACCCCGGCATGTTCCCCGTCATGCAGGTGGATATGATAAGCGTCCTGGGCAACCACTGGGGCGGCATGCCCATGTCCTTCCAGATGCAAACGCAGATGCTGAGCCGCATGATGCAGGCACAAAACACGTACCAGTATCCACCTTTCATGGGGGCCCGCATGCAGTTCTTGAATCTGCCACCCTACCGCCCCTTCTCCATGGGAGCAGCGCTTGGTCGTGGGCAGCAGTGGCCGCCGCTGCCCAAGTTTGACCCCTCGGTTCCGCCGCCGGGTTACGAGCCGAAGAAGGAGGATCCCCATAAAGCTACTGTGGATGGAGTCCTCCTGGTCATCGTGAAGGAGCTGAAGGCGATCATGAAAAGGGACCTGAACAGGAAGATGGTTGAAGTGGTGGCGTTTCGGGCGTTCGATGACTGGTGGGACAAGAAGGAACGGCTGGCAAAGGTAGGTGCTCGCCGACTCCGTGCTGGGGGCTCAGGAGCGCTGGCTGTGGTCAGCGCGTGGGTGAGCAGGGCTCTGAAGTTGGAATATTCCACCCACCTACATGTTACAGTAATGAAAATGAAGCAAAAAATAGAGGCATAGAATAGCTTTGCTATGAGAAACCCTATTGCTTGAGGCTGCTAGAATTACCCGGGAGGCCCGTGTGTTCCTGACCTGCAGATGTTGAGTGGAAAACTCTTTTTGACTCGGGATGTAACAGGCCCTAGCAGGATGCACCCGGCCATTATGACCAGTGTCCACCTGAGTAAACTCGAGTGTTTCTTTCTCTTGGGAATAGCCATCCTGGAGTAGCGAAAGGAGCCGGCTCCTTTCGCTGGGGTCGCTCCCTCGTGCGCCCAGGCTCCTCGCGCTGCTGCTCCCGCCAGGCGCGGGCGCCAATTTCATTTGCTGCTTCCTGGGTAACGAGGAGAGGCCCCGCGGTGCCGCCAGCTGGGGCTGGGTGCGGGGAGCTGCGGCCAGGCAGTCCAGTAAATTAAAAGATTAAACTAAGTTAACACAGAGACGGCCTAATTTAGTGGTTTATTGGGCCGTCTCGTTGAGCTGTTACGCGTAAGGTGTGCAACAGAGGTGTCCCTTGCAGAACTGCCTCTGAACACAGGCTTGGAGCTGCAGCTTGTCGCCGTGGGGTACTCAGTGCTGTCCTGAGGGTCCCAGCTCCTCCTTTACTTTGCTCTTACGTCATCCCACCAGTTTGTGTGTGGAAGAAGCACCTTGTTCTCACCACAGTCCCTTCGTTCTGGGTCGGATTTCCTCGTCACCCCCTCCAGCTTTGGAGCCCACCTCAGGGCAGCGCCAGTTTCTGCGAGGGACTAAGCGCGTCCTGCACCTTGGCTGCTCATGCCCGGGGTGCTTCGCCCATCACAAGGCTCTTGCAGACAGGAGAAGCTTTGCATGAATCGTCCCATTGTTTCTCAGCCAATTTAAAGTGGACCTTAAGCAGTGAGCAGCTCTGTGGTCCAATACGTGCTGCATTGCTCTCTCCAAAGACAAGGCAACGTTCTGGAAAGGTGAACGCAGACCTCAAACCTGTGTTGCACAGAGTCATTGTAGCCAAACAACCTGCAGATACATTTTCTGTTTCAGAAAGCAGTTTTCAGAGCTGGGTCTTCACCACGTGTGGCTGTAAGCGAGTCATGCGTTGGCTGTCGTGCCCGGGGGTCCCACAGCTCCCGCGCAGCCGGTCGGTGACGCAGCGCGATCCGCGCTGCTTCGGAGCTGCCTGGCCTGGCGTGCAGCGAGGTCGGTCCTTATCCCGACCACCGCTCGAGGCTCGTGCCTGCTCCTCCGAGCGTGTGCCGGCCGGAGCGGAGGCAGGAAAGGCAGGCGGCAGCCTCAGCACCGAGAACCGGGTTTAGACGCGGCTCCGCGGTGCAGGAGCGAGCGAGTCGAGGCAGGTCTGCGGTGGCTGCTCGGCGTCGTGCGCCCGCCGCCACGGTGGGGCTCAGCACGTTCCTCCCTGCTCTGGAATTCGCAGCCCGCTTGGAAGCCAGCAGCGTCTCGGCCCCGTGCCGCGGTCCTTGCCACGGGTTGTACTGCAGGGGAGCAGTGTGGAAATGCAAAATGGCCGGAATCACAGAATTGCAGAAACTGGCAGTGGCTGCAAAGGAGAACGATGTCCCCGCGTGTGGCTTGGGCCGTGCTGTCCCTCTGCGGGTGTCGCTCCGAAGGCACCGGGATGGGCTGTGTGGCCCCTGCTGCCGCAGGCAGCTGGAGCTCTGTTCCCTGCGTTCCTGCACCTCCAGGCTCTGTGCACAAGTGACCTGCCAAAACAGGCCCTGCATCCTTGTTTTCTCCATCCTAATGGATTTAATTGGAGCTTCCCATATGATTCTTCCTTACTAATAGTAATGAAACAACTCATTTTCAGAGGTTTGAGAGGCTAAATAAGGTAACATAGGTGCTTGTTTAACATCTTTCTGTCTTTGGAAAGAAGCATGACAGATCAGTAGGGAGAGATAGTATCTCCTAATATCTCTTATCCTGAGAGTGTGTCCTAGGTCAGGAGTGATGGGAAATGTGTGGGGTGAGCGCTGTGGAGGAGCTCACTGTGGCCCCTGTTTGTTGGAGCTCTGGGGAAACTCCAGCCTGCTCCCAAATGAGCGTCAATGCTGGAGGAGGCCCCGCTAAGCTGCCCGCCAGGAATACCCAGCCTGGCCGTGGATCCTCGCCTTGATATTCCCATTAGTCTTGTCCCTTATTAGCAGGAGAGCTGAGCTGACACCGCCTGCTCGGTGATTACACTCAGCTTCAGCAAATGAGCTCTGGAACGGCTCTAAGAGGAAGCGGCTCCTGGAGCGTGAGCCACGCTGGTGAGGAGATAAGTAAACGTTACCTCCGATGCCCTTTGCTCGAGAGCCGCGTGCCGGGCGCCTCCACGTCCTCTGTCCCCGCGCGCCGCCTCCCGGGTGGCCCCAGTCTGCCCAGGTTCCCTTCCCTCCCTTCCTTCATCCCTCAGCTTGGAGCAGGGATGAGCCTGTGAGTCTGGTTATCGAGTCTTGTGGTCCACAGTGTTTAGGGTTGCCTAAATATTTAGTTTTTCCTGTCATCGCCAATGGGCACCTGCATCTTCCGACAGTTGTTGTGAATTGGGGTTGATTGCTAAGCGAACACGTGGGCATGAGTGTGTTTGACACTGTTTTATTGTGCCTTACATTAGAAAGAAAAAAAAAGTCTCCCCAGTTGGGAGGTCTGGACTTGCTTTCAGTTATGTGGGTTAGCAAAGGAAGGCAAATGTCACAGCTTTAGGCTATGAGTGAGGGAAATGGAGAAAGCAAGGGCACGAGCTGCTCTGACACCTCACAACGCAGTGGTTCCCGGTGCGAAGTGTCCTGCAGTGTCCTGTGCCAAGCCTCTGCTCTGGGACCCGGCGCGTTTGGATTCTAGCAGTTTTATTGCCTTGGGCAGGAAAACTGTCTTAAAATGCAAAGGGAGAAGGTTTCTGAGAGGTGGAAGGGCCGTGCGAGCAAGAGCAATTCCTGCACCTTCCTCTTTCCAAGTGCATGTGGCCATGTGGTGCCTCTCCAGATGCTTCCGAGCAGCTGATGCCAGGGCGAGGGAGCGGTGTTCCGCAAACCACAATTCCCTGAGCTTTTTCCGAGTTGTGTGTTCCCCGGGAGGCTTTTCCTCTTTTAATTGTGCTTTCTCAATTGCAGGCATCTCTCACTCCAGTGAAAGCTGGAGGAGAACTGGAGGAGAAACCAAAGCCGAAGGATCGGATCACGTCTTGTCTCTTGGAGAACTGGAACAAAGGAGAAGGCCTGGGATATGAGGGAATCGGCTTGGGCATCGGGCTGCGAGGGGCCATCCGGTTGCCATCCTTCAAGGTAAAAATGAAGACACTGCTTAAATACTAGCATTCCTTACAGGTGCAATAGGAGGACATTAGATATTTTCCTGTTAGGACACTGTTTCAGTGGGGTTTGAAATATATGGTTGCACTTGATCGTCTTCAAGGTGTTTTCCAACTGTAATGATTCCATGATATGCTTAAGCAAGTAATAGTTAACACTCTTGTTTCTCTGCTTAGAACTCTGTTTAAACAGAGCTCATTTGGAGCTGGATTTACCATTGATAATAGCCTGTAGCATTGCTGAATCTCTGAGTCTTGAATAATAAGTTAGTGTCTTGCAGATTGAGAGCTGAGTCTTACCTGGAAGCTCAGTTAAAAGGGTTCTCTGCCTCATGTGAGTTAACAAAATCAGTCCTTCGATCTTAGGGAAAGTCCTGTTTTTTTCAAAGAGCATTTGTGCTTCCTGTCAAGAAGTGGAAGGATAAAAATGGAAAGGATCTTCAGAAAAAAAAATAACAAAGGATGTAGAGGACTTCCCTGAAATGAATTGTGTAAATGCACAGAAGATGCAAGTGAAGGTTGGGAATGAGGTTCTGTGGACTTGATTTAGAAGTTAAGTTGTTTAAGAAGTCACAGGCTTTGACTGTTTCTTTTTTCCTGCATCTTAGACACATGTTTTTTTTTTTTTTTTCAAGAGTTTTCTCTGTCATCTTCAAAGTACCTGGTGATGGCATACACCATGCTGGCATTGCGAGTGTTTTGATGCAAATTGAAAGAATAGAATTTCTTTCACAGTAAAATTTCACTTGCAACCAGATAAAGGAATCTAGAGCTGTGGGGAAGTAGTCCTTGTTTTCTGGGTGCATGTCACCCTGGTAAAGTAAAAGAGAAGCTGTTTTCTGCTGTTTTTAAACCCTTTTAGAAATGTTAATTGTGTCTTTTGTTCAGGTGAAAAGAAAGGAGCCACCTGAAGCTGCCTCAGCAGGAGATCAGAAGAGAATCCGGCCTTCTACTTCAGTTGATGATGAAGATGAAGGTTTGCAAAGCACATTTGTTTGAAACACAAGAGCAGATGCAAACCACACGCGAGTTGAATTCTTTTAAGCTTCGCAGGGGGGTGCTCACTTGCAGTTAGACACAGAGTCAAGGATCTGAGCCAAAACCTTTCCTCTCACAGAACTCTGATCAGCTAGGAGATGTCCCGTCTGGATTCTGTTATCTTAAATTCACTGTCAGGAGATTTAAGACACGCATTTTATGAATAACTCATAATTTAGTTTTGCTGATGGTCATCCAGCAGAGGGAGCTCAGATTAATTCATTGACCATGTTCCAGAGATGTGCTTGTAAGTCACCAAGTACATTGTGGACGAAAACAAGTGAGAGTTGGTTTGGCCTGCATTTGTTTGTTTGTTTTTTTAAAAAAAGTGTATATATATACATATATATATATAAAAGAGGCTTTGACCTCTTGCATTTTGCCATCCTTGGGGTTTTCGGCACCCTCTGCTCAATCTCATCCTCACTTGCACTGTAAAATTAGCAGGTGTCTGTGAGTTTAGGGTCTCTCCCACTACAGGGACATATTGCTCCCAACCTCAGTCCTCCTGCAGAGGTCTGTGTGAGGCAGTCAACTCTCTCCCTTACTTGCAAGGTGTGTGAGGGCTGTTTCCTTCTTGGTTTTGCTCACCAGAATCAGAACGGGACAGAGATGCTTCTGACACGACATCTGACCTGTCAAAGAAGGATGCAGAAACCGTGGGGCTGAGGCGGCGACCAGCACGGCCGCTGGAGCTGGACAGCGAGGGGGAGGAGGGAGACGAGACGTCGGGTAAAGAGGAAGAATCTTCCTCGGAGAAGGAAGAAGAGCAGGAGGAAGAGCGGAGCTTGGTGAAAGCAGCACCTGGCAAGGTGTGTTGGTTTTATTGCCCTGTTTTAAATGCTGTCCATCATTAAACATGGGGGAGTCTAGTAATTTCAGCTTCCAAAATTGTCTACTGTGAGGTCTGAGCCCTAAGGAGTCCCAGAGGAATATTGACCCAGGAAGTTCTTGGGCTGGTGTCCCTGGGAGTCGCTGGGGGTTATTGCAGCGACAGTCAGGTCTCAGAAAGGACCAAACTCTGTTCACATTCAGCAATGCTTTCTTGCAAAGGAGGAAGAGGAGGAGGAGGATGAGGAGGAGGAGGACGAGGAGGAGGACGAAGAAGAGGATGAAGATGAAGAGGAGGATGATGAGGAGACAGGAGTAGAAACAAGTGACAAGGAAGAAGAGCAGGACTCCGAGGAGGGTAAGCAGTTCCTGGTGAATCGGCAAGCACGTAGCTTTCACCTCAGGTAGGGTCTCCGTTTGGCACTTTTCGTGAGCTGATTTTAACCTTCTCACCGTCTTTCAATGAAGGCTCATTCGGTACAAGGTAACCAAAGCCTTCTGTGATCCCTCAGGCCGTGGGTCCCTCTGTAACTGTTCTTCAGCCCTTGGGTGATTTCAGCCCAGCTTGATGAGGATAATGGTCTCAAAGGCAGCTAAAATCCTGCCCGTATCTTGAAATATATGTGACTGAGAGGAGAAGGGACCATGTTTCAAATGGGTAATCATTAGCATCAAATGACTTTTCCATCCTATCAAAGAATTCCTGCTCTGGAAGGTAGCAGCTGCCACATTCTAGAGCGGCCTGGGAATACAACAGAAACTCTCAGTATGACTCCACCAAAAAGCCAGTGACCCGGAGACCCACATCAGGCACAGTGCCACGCGGTGCTGGTTCTGCTGCTCAGGGAACTGCCTCGTGCATGACGACTACTGGCAGCGTCCAAATACTTGGTTTGTGTTTCTCTGCTAAAATAAATATATGGGGAGAAAACTTCTTCAAACCTGTATGTTCAGCTGTGGATCCTGTTACAGCACGGAAATTATATTTGTTCCTGTGGCAGGTCCTGATTGTTTAATGAGGTCAGAAAGGGAAACTAATGGTAGCTTGTTTTTCTTGCAGAGGATGTAGCAAGTCCCTCATCTTCCAAGGCTGAAGTTGAGTCATCTGATGAAAGTGAGGACTCCTCTGAATTTGAATCGAGTTCTGACTCGGATGATGATGAGGAAGAAGATGAAGATGAAGAGGAGGAAGAGGAGGAGGAGGAAGAAGAGGAGGAGCTGGCTGAAGATCAAGATAGAGAAGCCATGGTTGCTGAGACAGAGCATGAACCTGCCAGTCATGAGATTCCCGATGATGAGAGGGAGACCATTCTGGAGCTGTATCCTGTGGATGACTTCATGGATGCAACGGGCTTGGGACTCGCAGAGCCAGCTTTGGTAGAAAAAGATGAAGGCATGGAAGAAGTCAAGACAGGGGAAAACGAGTGTGGTGAAATCCCAGAGGAATCTATTGCTGCTGAAACACTCCTGGTTATAGAAAGAGACCAGGAGACAAAACTTGCGCTGTCTCCCATCTGTAGGACAGGTATGGTTTTCCATTTGGATTGTCATTTAGCATCGTGTGTCCAAGTACAGCCTTCTTACAGCTTCCATTATATATATATTTGATATTTACCTTGTCCATTGCTTCTCTTCCTCCAGTCACAGCTCCATGCTAGGGGTTAACCCAGCACAGAGACAGAAGTCCGTGCTGAACTTTCTTTTGTTTGACTAAGGAGTTCCACACAGGCCTGCTACTACTAAAAATACTGTGGTTATTTTATCCAGTTTAATTAGTGTCCTGCAAGAACTGAACAGTTGTCATCATCTGAGATCCTTAGAACCATATCTGTCCCACGAAGACATCCTCAAGGAAACTGGAAACCTTTTCCTAGAGGAGGAGTGAAGTGCATAAAGCCTGACAAACACTGCAGCATCCAGGGAGGATTGACAAGTGCAAACCTGGAACCAGCCAGGAGAGCCCATCCAGTGTGGCCTGTAACGTGAGCCTTGGGCAGGGCTGGTGCTGGGGCTGCCGTCAGGGCACGGTGCAGTTTTGCCTCCTGGAGAGCTGCAGATCCAGTCCCTGCCCAAGCTATCACTGCTAGGCTGTCACAAAACCTGAAAGATTTCTTGAGGCAAAATGTTCAGTCAGGAAGGTGCCAGGAGAACAGGAGTTAGGGGAGACCTGCATTGGGGCACCTTCATACGTGTAATGAGCTTTAGAAGTGAAATGTGGGAATGGGCTCAAACTGCCCAGCCAGCCAAACAAACCCTTCTCCAAGTCACTCAGCACAGAGGGGGAGCACTTTCCCTCCAGATGTCCCACTTGAAAATGTTATTTTGAGCCGCCTACGAAAATTCACTGCTGGCTGCTTTTGGCCCTGACCTTAAGGAGGTAAATAAACTCCAGGCAACTCCGAGAGAGCAGCGTGTGAAATGCTCACTGATACCACCCAAGTGTCTCCTCATTCATTACAAGGGCTTCCCGTGTTCCTTAGTGTCCTGTTCAAGAGCACGACACTTCCCCTTTCTCTGCTCCCCTCGGGGATCTGCCAGGGTGTTTCTTGGCCCTGTGATTACTTTACCTTCCCCGTTAGAAAAGCAGACAGCTGGGGGCTCTGATAGCTCTCCTTGAAAACCTACAGCCCGCTAAAGCTTTTTATGGTTGTAAAAAAGGTGGCCGGGGGGTTGTAAGCAGAAATCCTTAATTCTGGCATGTGTAGTAGCTAATCCTCAAATTAATAGTGTGTTTTTCTTTTTTTTTTTTCTTCTTTTCTTTTTTTCTTTTATTGGTCCATTAGGGATGTCTGTGGTAGTGTGTCTAATTACTCCACACTCCGTGTCTCCAAAATGTAAAACACTGGAGTTTTTAAAGCCTCCCAGTGGAATCGAGCTGTTCTGTAACTGCAGTTTCTTAAACATGCCTTTGCTGGGAAGCAAATGGAAGCAAAGTGCTGATCACCAAGGGGAAGCAAAGCTCTTGATTCTGTCCTGTTTTCCCCCTTGCAGTGGAAGAGTCCGAAGCCGTCACCATGCTCGAGTCAGAGGTCCCGGAAGGTCTGAAGGCTGAATCTCAAGAGGAGGCAACGCTCTGTCTGTCGACTCCAGTGGGAATCTTTGGGGAACCTTTACCCAGTAAAAGTAGCTTCTTTAGCAAGGCTGAAGAGAGCAGCTTAGAAGCCCGTGTTAAGGCCAAAGTGCCCTCTGCAGCAGAGGAGGACGAGCGGCTGCCTCGGACGCCTGGGCGGGAGGTGGTGGCTCATCCGGAGACCGACGCTCTTCTGCTTCCAGCCCACAAGGTGCCATCTTCCATGCTCCCCTTACCATCGACTCCCGGGAAAGAGGAGTCTTTAGGCCCTCCAGAAAAGTTCCCTGAACAGTTAATGGTGACCAAAACACCCGTGGAAGAAGAAATTCCTAGGACTCCTGGGCGGGACATTTTGGCCAAGTCTTCACACCCGCTTGCCAAGTCACAGAGCACGGACACTGTCCCAGCCACCCCAGGAAGCGACGCTCCCCTCACGGGAAGCAGCTTGACCCTCAGTTCCCCTCAAGTCCCAGGGAGCCCCTTTTCCTACCCATCCCAATCCCCTGGCATAAACAGTGGCATTCCCCGGACTCCTGGGAGAGACTTCAATTTCACGCCTACTTTCCCAGAGGCTGGTGCTACCATTCCTTGCCTTCTCTCTGGCAAGAAACCGTCAGAGGATGAGCTAGATGAGAAACCCTTTAAAGAGCCCCTCGGTGCTTCCCTTGTGGTCAGCATGAACAGTGTTCCTTCCCCTATCCCTTTTGCCAGCCCTCCCCAAGCAGATTTCCGCACAGACTTGGGCTTGCCACCTGATGAGCCGATACCTGTAGCAGTCCTGCCCTGCATGCCCGGAGATGGAAGAATTCCCATTGAGGAATGCAAGGCAGAAGTAAAATCTGTTTTGCTCTCGCCAGATGCACCCATGGGTGCTTCTATCCTTCCTCCCCCTCCACCACCTTCTGTTCTTCCCAAAAGGAGGCCAGGTCGGCCCAAACGGTCACCACCTTCTGTCCTCTCGCTGGATGTCTACCCGGGCAAAACCATAGAACCTCCTTCTGTCCCAGTGGCCTTGGTGGAAAGTGCTGTGAGCAAAGAGCTGTTAAGTGGACATCCTGATGCTTTCTATGGACTGAAAGACCCTGAAGCCGTCACCCTGGATTTCAGGAATGACGGCTTCCACGAGAAAATAGCGCCCGAGATGGTCACAGAGAAACTGCCTTTTAAGGAGCTGGAGAACCAGTGGAATGAAGACCTCAAAGAAGAAGATGTGAAACCTAAGAGGCAGTGGCGAAGGCAGAAGAAGACACCTGAGGACATTCCAATGATTCCTTCCCCTGAGTACTCCCCACCCCGGCCTCAGTTCAGGCCGCGCTCCGAGTTTGAGGAGATGACCATTCTGTACGATATTTGGAACGGAGGCATAGACGAGGAAGATATCAAATTCATGTGCATCACATACGAGCGCCTGCTGCAGCAGGACAACGGCATGGACTGGCTCAACGACACCCTGTGGGTTTTCCATCCTTATATCCTTTCTCACTGCGGCCCGCGTTACGCTCAACACGTAGCGACGCAAGAGGGGGACACACTGCATGGTCACTGAGTAGAAGTTACCTTGCAGAAGACTAAATTAGTTGGTGGTAGAAGCATTCACTTATTAGCATAGCAACTGCTTTTGTCAGCAGGGAGTTTTAGACTCCTATTCTCTGAAGCTGCAGTACAAAAATACTGCAGAAGTGGCTGTTTTGGCTGCATTTTCGATCTAGAACTGCAGGGAAAATTTGTATGCACCTCTTCTGGGGAGATTTCCTTCTAGTTTGAGAAGCTTCTGTCTGCATTTAAACTAGACTTTATTTTCAGCTTGCCTGCAGAGTTTCTAGTCTGCATTCTAGCCCTGTCTGTACAGGGCTTTTATTTGGGGCTAAAACTTGTAAAAATAATCTCACCATCTGTGCCCGAAATGATGTGTCGGTGGTGCTAGCAGCTTTAACTAGTGCTGAGTTCAAAGCAGATAACCACAGAGTGGTGGTTTCTAAAGCAGGGACAGGCAGAGCTGCAGGGTCCTGTTCTCCGGGGGCACGTGGAGCTCCAGAGGGTGCTCAAGGGCCAGGGTCCGGTGCCCGCGAGCCCAGGGACACCCTGGAATCCTTGGTGCATCCTGCCCTGGTGGATGCAGAAGCTGGGGAGGGAAAAGGACCCGTGTCCGTGCGGCCATCGGTGTCGGTCTCCAGACCCCAAAGGCTGCGTCCACAACCTAAACACTCTCCAGTCGTGTTTTTAGGAAGCAAATATGTTGATGTGTATGTTGATGGCCAAGTGCAGCAGCTCCTGCACTGCTACAGGTTGTGTGGAGTAAAAATATCTTGTGCCCTGACTCTGCAAGATGCTGCTTTTATTTATTTAATTATTTAATTATTTAACTTTTGAGAAAGCAAAAAAAAAAGGGAAAGGGAAAACCAAGATCCAAACCACTTAAAATAGCTAGTGAGATGACTCACACTAACAAAAGCAGGTTGGGGTCAGTGCTGAGCTGCGTTTTAGCGCTTGCTTTCTCTGCATCTCAAAGGACCGTGTGTCAGATTACATTTAATAATTTTCTGCCTTTTGATACCAGTGTAATAATCCCCAAAATAGACGTATTTGTTTGAGGGAAATATTCTGAAAGAGTGACAAAATGTATCTTCCCCAGTGGTTTTGAGTGTGAATCTGCCCCGTTTGAGAAGGCAGTTCCAAAAATAAGTGGGTTTGGGGAACCAGGGCAGTACATGGCAGTGGAGGGGAGGGGAAGATGCCTCTCTGCGTGGTGGCATTTCACAGCTTATGTAGTTGAAATACTTGAGACCTTGTCCCCTGTTGATAAGGATTATTATAACACTAAATTTACAGTCACTTTTTAAGTGCTATAAAAATAACCTGTAGCCAGTTGTGTGTTCATCCTGTGCTCCGCCGCGGTCGGTGTGAAGGTACCTGCAGGGAGCCGCCGCTTTGCAGCCCGCTCACGCCTCGGCGCTGGCTGCCGTCCAGCCGTCGCTGCTTGCTTTGCCCGAGCCCTCGGCTCTGTTTTCCTGCTCTTAAGGCATGTTATGGTTCACAGGGAGCGTTTTGGGGCAGACCTCCAGCCTCATGGGCTCCGTGGCCACGTTTTGGGGATGTGCTGTCAGAGGGCAGCTCCACCACCTTGCAGAGGCCAAGGCACCTGCACCCCCGCGGCTCCTCGGCCTCTCGTTGGGCTCCTCGCACTTTCGCTTGGCTTCTTTGTCACATTCTGCAGGGTTTTGCTCGAGGTCCAGAGGAGCTGGTGGGCTGAAGGGTATCTCGGGGTAGCGCGTCCGTGCGGCAGCCGTCGCTAAAAGCGCGTCCGTGGCTGCGGCAGCGAGTTCAGTGCTGCCTCCTCAGGGCTTGGGGTAGCTGCGGGGGATTTCTGGAAGCAGAATGAAAGCGTGTCATTGAAAACACAGAGTAAACAGTTTGTCCAGATGGCTGGGCAGCTGCTGCCTGTGTACGTGGCCGTGCATGGGGGAAATCCTTTTCCAAACAGGTTTCTCTCGACAGCTTAACCTTTTTGTTTAAACTTTCTTTTTGTGCTTACTTGATTTTCCCAGAGCATCCAGCTAAGAAGAAAAGACTAGGCTCAGCTTCCCTGTAGGCACGTGGGCTTGCGTGGGTGATTTTTAAAGTAGGTTTGTTGTTTCTTTGCAAACCTCAAAAACCCTCCAAGTTTTCCAAGCTCCTGGCATTGCTTACTCAGCAGCTCCACGTAACCATGCCAGGTTGTTTGATTTCCACAGGTAGCTGTGTCGCTCCTTAACTTGTATCCACCAACTAGCTTTTCTACTCCCAAGAAAAAGAAGCGGGATGATGGGATGCGGGAGCATGTGACGGGCTGTGCACGAAGTGAAGGCTATTACAAGATTGATAAGAAGGACAAACTTAAATACCTCAACAATAGCCGAGCTTTTGCGGAGGAGCCTCCAGCCGACACACAGGTAAGGCTGGATTTTGGTTGAAGTGGTCGGGTGTTCATGGCATTCACTGCGGGGTGTTGTGTGAGGCCACGTCCTGCAGCATTGTAATTGTGCATGGACAAGAGGCTGTTGTGTCACTGGGAACGTGGGGAATCAGCTCCACAGGGTCGTCTTTGATCACTTGCCTGTCCCCAGGGTATGAGCATCCCTGCCCAACCTCACGCGTCCACCCGGGCTGGCTCCGAGAGGCGGTCGGAGCAGCGCAGGCTCCTCTCCTCCTTCACTGGGAGCTGTGACAGCGACCTGCTCAAGTTCAACCAGCTCAAGGTAGGACAAGCCATGGGATTGTTGCTTTGTGGCACGGAGCAGGGCAGAGCGCAGGCAGGGTCAAGCTGTGAGTGACAGCTTTGCTTGGCCTTGGTCATGGTCATCTTGGCACTGGGCACTTCTTTTCCTGCCAAAGGATTGAGTGAGGCCCAGGAGTGAATGTTTTCTCCCTTTTTTTTTTTTTTTTGCAAAATCATCTTTGCAGAGCAGGTCAGAGGTACTTTGGGGAGCTGGGCTCTGCAACCTGTGATGTTGTAGCAGCTCCTGTGAGGAAAGAGCTGCTCTTCTGGGATGAGCCAGTGTAGAGTCTCCTTGGGGCTCTTGGCTCTTCTGCAATTCAGTAATAGAGCTCAAAGATCTCTGTGATTTAACCTAACCTAAGCAGGAACAGAGAAATCACAGGGAAAGCGTGACGCTTGGCTCAGTGTGGTCCCCTGTGAGGAGCAGAGCCATGAGCTGCTGGATAAATGAACTTCTGGAGCTTGAGCTCTAGTGAGAACCGTGAGACAACACAGAGAGGGACCCTTGTTTGCACGTGTGCTGCTCTGTAACGAGCAACTGGTTATCGGCCATCCCTGCCCTGTGCACACTGAGAGCAAAAGGGGAGGGATTCACATCCCATGCAAGCACCTGGGGTGGCCCCTAAAGATCCGCTCTCCCACACAGCGCATGGTCAATGGTAAAAAAAATAAAATAAAATAAAATAAAATAAAATAAAATAAAGTACTGCGGGACATCCTGTCCCTCTGTCACCTCCTGTCACTGCTGGGGCAGAGGGGAGCTGAACGGGGTTGATGCAGCCCAGCACTGCTTGTGACAGGGAGCATGGACACAGGGATCACCTTTTTGTGCTGTGGCTAATCCTGGGCTGGGATTTTGGGGTGTTTTCTTTCCATGCAGTTCCGGAAGAAAAAACTAAAATTCTGTAAGAGCCACATTCACGACTGGGGCCTTTTTGCTATGGAGCCCATTGCAGCTGACGAGATGGTGATTGAATATGTGGGGCAGAACATCAGACAGGTAAGCCGGGCTGTGGGGCTGGGGCTGGGGCTGGGGCTGGGGCTGGGCTGGGCTGGGGAGAATTTGAGGAAATCGGCCCTAAAAGAGTGGATTATCTGGCTGGAATCTGTGCTGGAAGGCATTAGCTGTGTAAGCTGGGCAGAGGCTGGCATATGGTTTGGAGGTGAAAGGGTGGGATTTTCAGTGACCCATAGGAATTAGGCACCCAAATCCTCAGAAAATAAGCTCTGGGAAAGCCCCTCGTGAACTTGTGTGATTTCAGTTAAGTCCCTGTTCTCGTGGGGTGTTCAGGATTGTACGACTGTTGAAAAGCCGAGTGACACAAGCGCAGCTGAGGTCAGCACAGCGTAGCTCTGTGCTGTGCTGAGCAGCTCTGTGGCACGTTGTGACACAGCATGGGGCTTCCCGCAGGTCATTGCTGACATGCGTGAAAAGCGATACGAGGATGAAGGCATCGGGAGCAGTTACATGTTCAGAGTTGACCACGACACTATCATCGATGCCACCAAGTGCGGAAACTTTGCCAGGTTTATTAATCACAGCTGCAATGTGAGTATCGCGTCTCCGCGTACGATTGTGCTCTGCTGAAGTGATAATCTTGTCAAGCCCTTGCTAACTCCGATGTTCAGGAGTGGCAAAGTGTTGCAGGGTTGTGATTAACTGTTAAGGACCTGCAGTGATCAAAGCAGAGTCTAAATTAGCATGTGGAGGAGATTGGAGAGAGCCAAGGAATTAAACCTGCAGTGAGACAGTGCACTCAGAATATCCCAGCTGCGTTGGGAGATCCTGACAAACGCTGTTTAACCATATCTGGGGAGTATTTCCTCAAACCAGAGCAAGCCTTGGCCTTGTTGCTCTGCTGTGGTAACAATCTTTCATTATCTACATGGAAAAAGGATCTTCTGCCCTGGTGGGCAGAGAAGCTGCCTTTAACCTGTGACAAGCTCAGTGTAGCATCAGCTCTGCCCCGCGAGCAACCAGAGCGTGGATGCTGTAGAGCACAAGGAGGGCTGTGCCCGGGCTTCCTGCCTTCCTCTGCCAGCCTCCTGCCAGCTCTTCTGTGTCCGGGCTCTGGAAATGGGGCAGAGGTTGTCTAGGAAAAGGACAGCCCCTCTATTTTAGTTTGGAATAGCTCTGTGGAGGCCGGGAGGGCCATTGAGAGCCTAAATCATTCCCTGTTCTGTCACCCTTGCAGCCAAATTGTTATGCTAAAGTGATCACGGTGGAGTCTCAAAAGAAGATCGTCATCTACTCCAAACAGCACATCAATGTGAACGAGGAAATTACCTACGATTACAAGTTTCCAATAGAGGATGTGAAAATCCCGTGTCTTTGTGGCTCTGAGAACTGCAGGGGAACCCTAAACTGAACTTGAGGTTTCTCGTCACACTTGCACCTTCGGCCATGTCAGAACTGTGGTAACCAGGTGTGGTTGCACTTTGCCAAAAAAGAGGAAAAAAATAGAAAAAGAGGAAGAAAAAAAATAAAAAAGAAAAAATATTAAAAAAGAGGAAAAAAGAGAAGACAAGAACAAGCAAGTTTCGCACTTCCGCCAGGATCACGAACGAACGCAAGAAGCGCACACGCTTACAAGGACTGTTCATGTTTCAGGTGCTCTTTCCTTTTCAGATCCAACACGCACACAAAAAGGTGATCACCAGTTTGTGGCATGGTCTATCCAAACACTAGCTTCTCTGTTCGGTCCCTACGTTAACGCTCCCTAACGGGATAATGGTACCTTTTTTTTTTTCTTTTTTTTTATTGTTGTTATAAACCTTCATCTTTTCATAAATGCTGCTACCTTTTTCTCATCGGTTTTGTTGGTTGAAAAAGACATTCAACGTTTAAATGTGAAGCAGAGACTGAAAATGCCATATGAGGTTTGTCGGGAGCTTGACTGGCTGCAGTTGCACAGACTTGGCAGAGTAAGCTGGAAATAAATGGAAGGTGGATGTTACAGAGCAAGCCAGGGCCGCGGGGGCCGCGTGTGCTGGGTGCCCATGTGCGCACGGAGAGGGCGACGCTGTCGGGGACCTGTCCCCTGTCCTGCCTTTGCCTTAGGGATGAGCCCAGGCAGCTTCCCGACCAAGGCCTGGCCTCGTCCCTGCTTTTCCTGCGCCGTGCTGGTACGTTGGGGGATCCAGACCCCGCAGCCGTTCAAGGGAAACACGGGATCCGCGGGTGCTCGGAGCACAAGGGGTCGAGTTGGTTCCGTCGCGGTAGATCGCGGCGCGGCGGGATGGCCGTTCCCAGCGCCCGTTTCTTGCGGATTGGCTTGGTTTGCTTTGGAAAATGAGCCCGAGGCTGATCAGAGAGCGGAGAGTTGGTCACGCAGTGGGAATCCTGCCCTCCCTTGGAGCCTTCAGGCTGCCCCGCGTTGCTGGCCGGGGGCCTGCGGATGTCTGGCGGTGCTGGGAGCCCAGCCGCGTTGGTTTTTCTCGCTGTCATCAGCATCTCCCTGCCCTTGGAGCGTCCGTGGAGGGAGTGTTTGCTCCGGCCTTGGGTGCGGGAGACGCCGCTGGTGATAGGAGAGGAGCTGCGGGGCGGCTGCCCTCCCTCCCTCGTTACTCAGTAACTCGGCCGTGCCGAGGGCACCGCGCGGAGACGCTCCCGAGGGCACCGCGCGGAGACGCTCCCGAGGGCACCGCGCGGAGCTGCTGCTGGCCCGGGAGCAGCCGCAGGGCTGCGGCCTGGAGATGCCAGCGGGACGGTCGGGCAGAGGCAGGATCCAGCGTGGAATTTCTCTGGCTTTAAAAGTTGTGCTTAGTTGTACGAAGCCGTTTTTAACTGGCTTACGGGGCAATTGCAATGGATCTATGGAACGCAGACGCCTGCGGACTCCACAGCTACAACCCTCCCCTGCAGAGCGCCCCGGGCTGCAGAGCCGCGTCCGCTCCTGCTCCCGCTCGGAGCCGCGGGCGCGGACACGGCTCTGCCGTCGGGATCGCAGCCTGGCCGCGGCTTTCCCAGCTTTTGCTGCCATTCCATGGAATGGCCGGGCCTGCGCTCGGAGCGCGGCGTGGAGCCGACCTGCATCTTCCCATCCAAATTCCTTCTCCAAACGAAAGGCCTCACCGAGCAGGGACTGCTACAAGCTGCCTTAATACCGCCCGTGTTGTTCTGGGGACAGTGCCGTTGTCCCTGCCGTTGCACATCCGTAGCCTCCCCTCTGTTCTTTTTTGCTTGTTGTTTCCTTTGGGTTTGTTTTATTTTCCCCCCCTCTTTCTAAATCTCTCCAGCAAGCGGGTAATCATGGCCCAGAACCTAAAATTATGAGAAGCACAAAGAGTTTCTGTCATGGAGCGTTGGTTGTAGCTACAGCTATGGCAGGAGCGTTTGAGAATTAAACCAGCTGCTTTTTTTCTTTTCCTTTATTATTATTATTATTATTATTATTCTAAAGTGGTTGCTCTCGTGGCTTTGGGGCCTTTCCCGCCCCCGGCGCTTTGGAAGGCGCTTCCCGCGTCTCGGAGCCGGGTCAGGCCGGGACCTTCCTGGCCTTGGTCCCCGTGGGAAGGGGCTTGGGGACAGCCCCTGCGGTGGCTGCTGTCCCACCCCGTGCTGGGGCGCTCCGCGGGGACGGGACGTGTCCGCAGTTGCCTTCCCCCTCCCGAGCGGAGGCGCCGGCCGGGCGGCAGCCGCCCTTGGGCGCCTTCGTTTCCGGAGGGATTCGGGTGCCGACGCTTCCCGGACGCCCCTGAACGGGCTCGTTTGGTCTCCAGCCCCGCAGCGTGGCTGCCCGCAGCGCCCCGGAGCCCTGGGAGCTGCCGAACGCGCGTTCCTGCCGCGCCGGGTTGGCCTGTCCTTCCCCGCGTCCCTGCAGCGCCGGGTTGGCCTGTCCTTCCCCGCATCCCGACGCGCAGGGTCCCCGCGGCAGCTCGTGGTGGCTGGAGGTGCCTTCGCCCTGGGTTTGGGGAAGAGCAGGGAAGGGGAGAGGAGCCCGGGGCGTTGGCAGCCCCTGCCCGTTGGCTCCCCCCGTGCGGCTCCGGGCCCTCCACGCGGCTCCCTCGTCGGCTTTGGCTCAAATTGCAAACTGAAACCCCAAAAGGGAGCGGAGCCCTCGGCTGCGCTGCCGGGGCCGGCGCGGGAGCCTTGGGAACGTCGCTTCCCTCTGGGCTTTCCCGGTAGGAAGGAGCCGGCTCCGGGAGGCGACGGTGCCTTGGGGCAGCACCCGGCGCCCGCAGGGATTCGTAGCGCAGAGAGCAGCTCGTTTTTACCAGAAAACACATGGTTAAACTCCAGCAAAGGACGCAGTAGCTTCGGTTCCGGTTTTTGTGACCTTTTTCAGGGATCATTTCAGTGCATTTCTGTATAAAAAAAAATTTAAGGAAAAAAGGATTTTGAAGTATAAAAAATGCATCTTCTGTACATAGGCAAACTCAAGAATCTTCTCTTCAAACACTGTTTCTTGTAGAAACATGTTGAAATTTTTTTGCTGATTTCTTTGTACTTCAAGAGCATGTAAATAATTTATTAAAAGTGACTATTGTAATTTGGAGTTCTTTTTAAACAGATCCCAGCTCTAACTCGTGTCAAGAAGGTGGGGAGGAAGGAAGGACTAGTCTAGCAAAGGGCTGGTGGCATTTACAGCTTGTGTCAAGCTTTGTATAATGTAAATTCTGTACAAATTTTTTTCTTTTTTTTTTTTTGTCAAATAAATAGATGAAATTAGAAGCATTAAGAAACTGAAGACAAAATTGCCAAGTCAGGCTTCTTTCTCTCCCCCCCTCCCTTAGTCTGAAACCTAATGTGCAAAATCTATTTATTTCAAGCGAGGAAATGTGTATAGTCTAATAGACAGCCTAAAATGTATTTAAGCAGGTCTGCAACTGGATTTTTTTTTCAATTTAATATTTTTGTTTTGTTTTTACAAATTTCCTCCTTAATTGCCACTGTAGTATTCATCCAGGTGAAAAGAAGCACGTTCTAAAGGACACTTTCGAATGGGCGCTTTTAAAAGCAAAATCACAGAACATCCTGCTCCCGATCCGTGCAGCTCCCAATTCTGTAAACAGGTTGTTTTAATTCACAGTGTGAAAATAAAGGGCCTCCTTTAAAAGGAGGCACGTAAAATGGTTTGCAATGAATAAAAAATATTTTCTTTCTTTTTTTTTTAAGTTCCTTAAAAAAACAATCTCTGCTTTGAAGATTTAGGATTTCTGCTTTTTCTTTTGTTAAGCAAATTTATAAATTTAGGGATGTTTTGTGCATATAGAACCTGTCACCAGTATGTACCTTGTTTTGAAGAAAGTGTTTTTGTTGTGAATGTGTCATGCTGTATATATTTGTTCATATTTTTGTGAATTGAATACTATGTACCATTGTATTATAGTAACTTTTATAAAGCAAACCATAAATATACTGACTTTTCTTACAGAATACGGGTGTTGTGCTTCGTGTGCGGCCTCGGCTGCCGTCGCGTCCCCGCGCTGCGCTGGGGGGTGGCGCCTGGGGAAGCCGCTCCGGGACGGCAGCCCGAGGAGCCGGATTGTCCCCATCGTGGGCAGAGCCCTCGGCCCGGCCACTCGGCTCCGGCCTCTCGTGGCTCCTGGGCGCTGGGCGAGGGGAAAGGCTCCCGCTGCGGGTGCTGCCCCGCGGCGCCGGCTCCCTGCGGTGCCCCCGGACCGGGCTCCGTGCTGGCGACAGGGGCAAAACGGAGCCCACGGGAGGCCCTTTGCTGCAGGGGGTTTCCCAAGGAAGGGCCGATTCCCAGTCGGCTCTCGCTGCTCGTGACTGGCTCTGTTCCAGCAGGGACCCAAGTGTGGTGGCCAGAGCTGACGGCCGCAGAGGTCCTTGCGGTGGCCCCATCCCTGTGCGGCTCTGCTGCAGCCCTGCCGTGTCCGGGTGCTGGTGGGACTGGGTCTGAGGGGCCTGTCCTGACCTCACGTCCAGGCACGAGGGCTTCGGCTGCGCCAGGTTTGAGCAGCTTCCCCGGGGACAGCGGTGAGCAGCGGTGCTGGACGGGGCTGTGGGGGACAGAGCTGCAGCACTGCAAGACCCGGGGTACACACACAGCCCCCCAAGCTCTCCTGCAGTCACCAAGGAGCTCTGCAGGCTTCTCGGGGACACCCTTGGGTCTCTCTTGGCCTTCTCTGTGCCCAAGTGTTGGACATTCAGGCTCTGCAGATACTCTTAGGTCTGGCTGGAGTCACCTCAGCGGCACCAGCAGCCGCTCAGGCTGCCGGAGCGTCGGCTCCAGCCCGTGTCCCGCAGCCCCAGGGGAAGGCGGCGCTGCCAGTGGGACCCTCCCGGCGCGCGACCTGCCCCAGAACCAGGTTCTATTGGGTCAGGAAGGCCCGGGACAGCGCCCAGAGTCGTGTCCCAGGGGGAGCTTTCCCGTGCAGCTGGGATGGGAGCCAGGCAATCACTGCAAATTCCAGCAATTACTTCTAAAAGTCTCAATGAAATATTGGAGAAAGCCCAACCGCTCATCAGCTGTGGAATTTATAGGTATTAAAGCGAGGCTACAGTATGTTGAAAGGAAGGCTGAAATACATAAATTAAATCAAATCTCATTCCAGGAATGTTGTCACTAACCCAAAACCAAGTGTTTAATCACAGGAAATTCAAGCTCAGGATGGAATATAAAAGCAGTTTCAAGGGAACTTACAAAACATGAGATGCACAGAGAGGCAAACCCCATCATGCTTCCCCTCTCGGCTTTCCCATCACAGCTTCCCATGTAGACAAGATTAATGGGAAACTGGATATACTAAAATGAAGCACTCCTGGTTGTTCCTTCTGTCTTCCACCATAACTAGGTGTCTCCCGTGGCGGAAGCCTTAGGCCTGCCCTGCGTTGAGAACTCAGGTTAAATCGGCAGCTCGGACATTTCCTGCTTTCCCTCTGCCGTGAAGTCACCAGAGGGCAGCGTCGGGGCCGGCTCAGGAGCCGCTTGAGTCCTTCTGCGTTTCCAACTTGGCAGTGACTTTCCTGGGTTTCTGACACTTCAATCTGGGCTGTTTACCAAAACACGGGCCGTTTCCTGGGTTTGTTTGTTAATCGGCTTTCTAAGGATGGAGGCCGTGTTTCTGCCAGTGCCGCGTGCTCTAGAGGATGTTGGTCTCCCCGTTGGGATTCAGGACAGTCAGGTTTCCCCTGGCATCCTGGTCAGCCTCTATAGCTTCAAAGAGTGACTTGAAGTTCCCCGCACCGAAGCCCTGCAGAGACAGAGTGTTAGAGACCGTGCGGACGAGGCGATGGACTCGTTAGAGCTAAGGGGCTGCAGAAGAGCAGCAGGAGAAGTCGTCTGGGTGATGGTACTTGAAGCTACCGAGGCTGCGACTTGAGGCCCAGAGCATCTTATCTTTATCTCTAGCAGTGAAACCTCACACAGACCTGGTGGTTGTGGCGCTGGATGACCTCCAGGAAGAGCGTGGGTCTGTCCTGAACGGGCTTAGTGAAGATTTGGAGCAAGTAGCCTTTCTCGTCAAAATCCACCAGGATTTTCAGTTCCTGGAGAGACGCAGTGAGCTAGTTGGAAGAACCACTGGGCAGCAGAGGGATTCCCCTGCATCTCCCATTCCTCTGAAACGCATCCCGTAATGCAGCCCAGGGAGAACTGATCCATTGCAGACTCCAGGACGAAGCTTGGAGCTTCCTTCCCGTGCCTGACTCGACCGGACTCACCGCCAGCTTGTCGATGTTCTCCTTCACTTTGATTTTGGCAGTTTTCAGCCTCTCCCGCAGCACCTGGTAGTAGCTGGCTGGCACGTCCATGAACTGCGTGCCCCGCTGCTTCAGGTTGGTGATCTGGAACGCGGGGCAGACCTGAGCGCGGGGCAGGCCTGGGCCTCGGGCGCGAGGAGCTCCCGGCCAGACCCTGGGTGCCCCTTCCCTGTCTGGGCTCTCCTGGGCCCTCCCAACCCAGGACTCCAGCGGGCGGGCAGGCTGCGGGGCGCCAGGGGACGGCCCGTGGTGACCATGAAGACCTGCCAACCCCCTGCTCCCTCCGGAAGCTCCTCGCCCCACAGTGCTGCGGGGATCTGGAAGCCTCAAGGCAAACGCTCAGCCCCAGCGCGTCCCCCTCACCGCCGTGATGATGTCGGAGGTGTTCAGTGCAATGTGCTGCACTCCCGCCCCGCCGTAGTAGTCAACGTATTCCTGTAATAACAAAAGTTCTTGGTGCCAGCGGCATCACAGCTCCTACAGCTGGACAAGGACTTGAGAACATTACAAGTAAAAATTAACTCAGGGACTCTGCGAAGTGACAAAAATGCTGCACTTGTGAAAGCAGGGGCAGACTGGCCCTGTGCCCTGTGCCCCAGGGTTTGGCAGCTCTTTGCAGAGCAAACAGAAGGGGCGGCTCCCCGGGCAGCCACTGTCAGCACCGCGAGCCTGGGCCAGCTCCCAAGCCCTCCCGAACCGCTGCTCCCGGTGGCTCTGCAGAGCCCCTTGTCCTTGTGGGTCATCAAAGCCCCGCGCTGGCTGACGTCAGCCTGATGCGTCAGCTGCCAGCGCCAGCCCCCAGCGCTCACCTGAATCTGGGATTTCTTCTTGCCAGCAGCCGGCTCGTTTATGGGCATCTTTATGGTCTCTTCGTAGTTGGTGACCACGATGGAGCGCAGGGCGCTGAATTCAGTGTGCAGCTGCTTGTCATCCACGGACCAGAAGCGATGGAACAGCAGGTTCTTCTGGTACCTGCTCCGGGCCACAAAGGGCATGTTTAAATCCTGCAATGTCACGGGTCTAGCCCTAGCTGGCATTAATGACCTTGGCTTAACTGGTCCTCAGCCGTGAAGAGCTGAGATGCTGGAGACCAGCTCAACGGTGCCACTGCTGTGTCCCACCTCCCGCCAGCCCTGCCCAGTCCTACCAGTCTGCCACCGGCACCATCTGCAGATCTGGCTGGTTCCCCACCACGTGGTCAATGAAGTTCAGCTTGGCGCTGGGTCTGCACGAGGAAACGGAGGTCAGTTCCCAGCCAGGCTAAGGGGCACATCCACTGAGTGGACCCAGGGAAACGGCAGGGAAGGTCAGACCCGGCCTCCTCCCATGACAGAATCCAAGCTGGCGCCGCCGGCGAGTGGCAGGATGGGGAAGGAGCCAGGCCAGGCCCTCAGGGAAGTACTCACAGCTTCAGCAGCAGCGGATCCTTGAAGAGGGGCGGCTGGTAGCCGGGTAGGAAGAGCCCCTTGTAGTTGAGCTTCTCTATCAAGGTGTGAGTCGTGTCACCGTACTGGGAGAGGGGAGAAGCCGCTGGGTGACACCATGGGTGCTGGGGGCTCGGAGGTGCCTCTTCCTCCCGGCGCTGGCCACTTACCGTCTGGATCACGGCGAACTTCACCTTACCGTGCTTGTCCTCCTCGACCCAGGGCTCCCTCAGCACCGCTGCTCCGCGCTCCTTGGCTTTCTGGGCATGAGGACAGGAATCCCGTCCCGGCGCCAGCGAGTGGGACCCGCCGTGCGCGGCGGCGCAGTGCCCGCGGCGCCGGCTCCTCTCCCCTGTAACTCACCGTCGCGGGCGCCGCTCACCTGCACGATGAAGTCGCAGTCCTCGACCTCGAAGGCGACGTCCTTCACGCCATCGCCGTGCTTCACCAGGTGCTCCCCCATCTCTGCAGGGACACGGGGCGTCCACCTCGATCTCCATCCTGCCACTCCATGGAGCCACCGCCGCCGCCACCTCCTTACCCTGATTCCCCGGGTTGAGCGCGGACGAGAGGACGAAGACGATCTGGGAAGGGAGGAGGCGGGTGAGGCAGCCCGGCGCCGGCATCGCGGACCCGCCAGGGACGCGGCGGCCGCCTCACCTTGTCCTGCTTGACCACGTGCGACACCACCTCCCGGCTGCCCGTCTCCAGCCCCCGGTACGCCAGCTCCTCGAAGCCCAGCTTGTTGCAGTAATACGAGGCGGCCTGTCACGGGCAAGAAGGGCCCATGAGGCGGCAGTGGCCATGGCGCCCGCCCAGGCGGCCGCGAAATGGCCGCCATGAGATGGGCACCATGAAATGGCCGCCGCGGCCGCCATCACAGGGCGCGCGGGCGCCGTTGGCGGCTCCCTACCTGCTTGGCATTGCCGACCCAGAAGGTGATGGAGTGGAAGTGGACGAAGCGGCCCCGCTGGGGCTAAAGCAGCCAGGAGGCAAAAATAAATAAAAGTCAGTAAAGGGCGGCAAAACCACCAAGGTGTCAAACTGCCCGCGGTCAGGGTCCAGCGAGCGCCAGGGGCCCGTCACTGCCGGACCCGCGGGACCCGCCATCTCTGCCGACCTTGGGCCGTTAAAGATTAACCCTCCAAAGTGCCGGCCGGGACCAAGGGCATGGGGGTCCCCCCGCGGGCCCCCCGCTCCGCAGCAGCCTTTGCCTTGTGCAACGCTGCTTTAACTCTGGCCAGGAGCTGGACGCAATCGCACGGACTCGGAAAGGGCAGAAGGGCTTTACATTAACCCAGTTTAAAGGGCAAAGAAAGTTGCAAATAGGCAGAATGTTTTGAAAGAAATATTGCAACAGCTTGAGCTTCTGCTTGGGCGTTGGGTTGAGCTGGGAAGTACCCATCACCATCAAGAATAAAAAGCCAAAAACAACAGATTTCCGTCACAGTGTGATTTGCAATGAGGAACCACCTCCGATGCAGCCTAACCAGGGAGCAATTGCACTTTGAATCCTCCCAGGTAATCAAAGAATGAAGAATTAACGCTGCCGGCTTTGCGTTAACGCAGCTGGTGCTGGCCCAAAGCAGCCGTGAGCAAGCACATCCCGCAGAGCCGCGCTTACCTTCTCCCCCTTGTCCGTGTAACTGGTCTGAAAAGAGAGCATTAAAAGAGACATGTTAATCCCTGGGAAACTGCAATCCAAAGGTCAGGTCAGGAAGAAGGTGTTTTCCACACAACTCCCAATGGTTTCTCCAAAAAGCCCCCATTGAAGAGGGAGGAAGAGTGCGCCGGGGAGCCGGGCACCGGAGGGGTCGCAGACATTTGACTCCCCCGTTTTCCGCGTGGTTCCCATTCCTGTTCTGCCCCTCACCATTTTGGCGACCTGATGGTTGTGACAGCGGCAAGGCCAGCGCGTCGCCGGGAACGTTTAATATAGTGACACGGTGGCGGGAAGCTCCTCCTCGGCTCCACCTTCTCCCGCCAGCGGCCGGAGTGTTTGCAGTCCAGCGGGTTGTTTGGTTTGGGCTGGAAACGGTCCCATCCCCGGGGTGAGCACATGGAGTCCAGGTCACATAGGGGGCCAAGGCAGATCTGCCTTGGCTAAGGGCCAAGTGACTCCATTGCAGCGTCCCCATGGCCGCTCGGCCCCTTCGAGGTCTCAGTGCGCACGTGCCAGGTCCCCCCAACCTGTGCCAAACCCGTCGCACGCGATGCAGGCGCCAGCCGCGAGCGCCTCCCCGCTGACACCGGCCCGCGCGGCCAATCACTCCATCCCTGCTGCCCCGGGGCACGAGGCCTCCAGGCATGGGACCTGCTGTGGGCCCCAGCCTCTGCCATGCGGCTGGAAGCGTTTGCAGACAGACAGAGGGAGGGAAAAGCACCATTTTGCAGCTGCTGGTGGGTGAAACCAGCACGTCCAGAGGCAGCCGCCTGCCTGCAGCAGCTGGAAGCACCCAGGAAGCTGGAGCAGCTCATGCTTCCAACGCTGCCCGCGGGCCCTTGCCAGGAGCAGCGCGAGGGCAACATGGGCACGACGGGCTCACCCAGGGCCGCTGTGTGAGCGCGGGGTGAAGGCGCCTGCAGCGCTGCGGGACCCGCCGCAGAGCACGGGGCAACTCAGCGCATGCAACGCGCCGGAGCCGCCCGCCCGCCCGCTGCGGCGGCGGCAGCGCGAGGCCCCGCCCCCTCCCCGGGGCCCCGCCCCCTGAGGCCCCGCCCTTCTAGACCACGCCCCATACGGGCCACGCCTATTTCCAGGGTCCCGCCCATGTCCCAACCGGCCCCGCCCCTTCCCTCCAGGCCCCGCCCCAGCGCTTCGCCCCGCCCCTCCCCGCGGCCCCGCCCCCGGCGCCGCCTGTGACGCGGTGTCCCTGGGCGCGCCCCGTCGCGGCGCTCCCCGCGCGCCGCCATGGCGCAGCCCGGCCGCGCCGTCACCGTGAGCGACGTGCAGCAGCTGGTGCGCAGGAAGGACGAGATCGAGGCTCAGATCAAGGCCCACTACGAGGTCCTGGAGGACGTGAGTGCCGGGCGGCGGCGGTGGCGGCGCCTTGCGGAGGGCCCCGGCAACCCCGCCTCGGCAACCCCCTGACGGCCTCTTTTCCCCGCAGCAAAAGGGCGTCGGGATGAACGAGCCGCTCGTGGACGTGGAGGGGTTTCCGCGCGCCGACATCGACCTCTACCAAGTGCGGACAGCCCGGCACAACATCATCTGTGAGCGCAGCCGCGGGCGCCCGCCGGGGGCTGGTTAAGGAGCGCAAACAGCCCCTCGAGCTGTTGGTTTATTGCAATTTTTTCGTTCAGCTAGAAAACCCGAAAGGCAGGGCTGGTCTGGCTCTGCTTTTAGCGTGTTTTGTTCTCGTCTCACAGCTGGCAGGGGGGACTCGGGCACTGAAGTGTTCCTGGCCTTGTGCTGCTGCAGAGTTGTCGAATTTTGTTTCTGCAGCTGCTGTGGAGCTGTTTGGGATTCGTGAAATGCAATGAGGCGTTTTTGGGGGGTTTGTTTTAAAATAAGCTTTGGGTAAGAAAAAAAAAAGGCATTTATTTCTGCTGAAGCTTGCCTTGTGCCCCATATGTGGCATGCCTATTGCTCTGGGTGTTTAAGATTTGATGGGGGGGAAAAAGAAAGGCTTAATTTCTTTTCCTGAAAAACGTGGAGCCTCTGCGCCCTTACTGTTTCCTTGTGTTTTTAGTGGAGTTTGTAGGGTGGTTTCTCTGCACCTAAGTTGCATCAATAGCCTTGATGGTGTGAGCAGAGCTGTCACCAGCACCCAGTAGATGATGGGGCAGGAAGTTACTGCTAGTCCCAGCTGAGATCCAAGGGATGCAGGATACTGTTTCCAGCCCAGATCTCAGCTGTGGGGGAAGATGTGTCTGCCAAGGAAGAACCCCGAGAGGGAGCTTGTTCCTGTTATCTCTGTGCTAACCGTCTTCACCTGCAGGTCTGCAGAACGACCACAAGGCCCTGATGAAGCAGGTGGAGGAAGCCCTTCACCAGCTGCATGCCCGGGAGAAGGAGAAGCAGGCCAAGGATGAGGCTGAAGCCTTGGCTGAGGCCAGGAGCCAGGAGCAGGGCCTGCCACGGGCTTTTGCCAGGGTTAACGAGGTCACACCAGGCTCTCCTGCGAGTCTCTCGGTAAGCTGTGTGCTCTGACAGCTGATGGGGGCTTCTTTGGGATCCAGGGCCACATTGGGATGTCCCCACGCAGCTCATGTACGAGGCCTTGTTACCGTCTATTTAGTTCTAGCTTCAACATTTCCCCATCCATAAAGGCACAAAGGAACGAGCCCCTGCTTCTTTCCCAGAACATAAAGAGGATTTAATGTAGTTCAGTTGCCTGAATGGTGAGATGAGCAGAGCCTTTGCCTCAGTCTCTCCATGCGGCTACGTGAAGGGTGCTCCTGTCAACAGGCGGGTGTTGCCTGTCTTTGCAGAATGCAGATACTCATCTACCTTGTCTCACTGTGCAGGGGCTCCAGGTCGACGATGAGATTGTGGAGTTTGGCTCTGTCAACGCACACAACTTCCAGAACCTGCAGAACATCGCCACAGTGGTGCAGCACAGCGAAGGGGTGAGCTCGTTTCTGCTGTACCTGTGTTCTCTTGACTGTCTTTATTAGCTGCAGGTTTTTCAATGGAATTTAGATCTCAGAGTCAGCCCTGCCCTGTCAGAAATAATGTCAAATTCAGACTGTGCTGTTCCAGCCTTGTTCTACCACGGTACTGAGATCATTTCTACCTAGAGAGCTGGACAGAGAGAGCACTAAGAGGTGCCTGATCTTTGTTGTGGATAACATCCATATGCCTCCCCTGGGAGACTCCCTGCAGCAGTAGGAGCTTATTGCTCTGCTGCCCACGTGGCCTCGTGGACTGGCCAAAGGAGCAGCCGCAGCCATCGAGCACTGTGGAGGGGAAGGGAGACCCTGCAGAGCTGTCCCCACCGCGCGCTCCCTGCTTTCAGATCGAGCTGTGCTAGGGCCATGTGTTCTTCCTCTGGTGCTTCAGCAAAGGAAGGGAGAAGAGGGATAACTTGGTAAAGGAAAGCTGTCATCTCCTTGTTTTTCTTGCTTTTATTTTTCTTTTCCTCTCTCAGAGACCCCTGAGCGTGACTGTGATCCGCAGCGGCAAAAAAGTGCACGTGGGGCTGACACCAAAGCGCTGGGCCGGGAAGGGCCTCCTGGGGTAGGTTGCTGTTTTGCTTAGCATGAGTGCAGTTTTTATCCAGCTTGGAGCAAATTCCTGCAGCAGGGCCAGCTCCAGGCTTTGCTCCTTGTGTTGCTGCATGCCCTGATGTGCTTCAGGGACAGGTTCTTGCTGAGACCTGGAGTCTGTCAGTTCATCACGGTGATGAGAGTTGATGGGTTGCATCAAATGGGAGCATGGGGGAAAGATCTCAGTGGCCACTGGTAAAGCAATCGAGGGGAAGAGGCAGGTGGAGGGTCTGGTTCATGTTGTGTTAGATATTCCATGTGTTTTAGGGAGCTGAGACATTAACATTTCTTTCTACACTCTTTTCCAGCTGCAATATCATTCCCTTGCAACGATGATTCTTGCTTGGAAAACAGTAAAGTTGAAGCTTGTGCCTGCTTTCTGGGCTGTGATCTGATTGGAAAACTTCCCTTACAGTCTTCGTGTGTTTTGCTGGGACAGATATTTCAGAGGCTGTGACCTCCAGGTGCCAAACTGCCAAGTGTGAAGCAGTGCTCACAGAGCAGGGCCTGGCCCCCATCAGACCTGCGCTGTTTTGTAAGGAGGAGCATGTTGAGTAGCAGGATATGTCTCCTCGTCACTTACACCTTGTATGAATTCACCATCAGGCTGCAAAGATATGCACAACTCTTCAGTTAATGAAGATACAGTTTCTATAAAAAAAAAAAAAAAAAAAAGCAAAAAATGCTCTGATTTGCTGGTAACAAAGCATTCTTTCCTCCCCCTTCTCACTGAACATCTTGCAAAAGATGCCAAAAGTCTTGGAGCACTTAGGTTTTGTCTATAGTAATAGGTCACAGTCAGGAAACATGCAAGTTTGATCTTCCCTGTGTTACTATAACTTTTGAAGTTGCTAAATATGAAAGAATTTTCAGAACTCTAATTATTTTAAGTTAATAGGACAAAGAATAGGGGCTATCATGCTATTTTTCCTTACTTTTACTATTTCCTATAGTCACGAGTATGTAAAATTTGTCCTAGTTTGATTTTTAAAAATCAGCTTATTTGCTATAGATGGTTTTATGGTGTATGAACTCTTCAAGGGGACTTGGGGGGTGATTGGTTTGTTTTAAGCTTGTTTCCAGTTGAAGTACTCTCTCAAAATAATAAACCCAAGTAATGCATCTATCAGTTCCTGTAGAATTTGTTATTTTGAGGCAATAACTGTGGCCAAGTGGGACCTTCTGGTGCCAAAGCCCAAGTAAGATGCAAGTCTTTGATTAGTGCTTTGTAAGCAGCTTGTGGACATAAGTAACACATCAAACATAATGAGCAGCTTTGCAGTGAATGTTAATAACCAGTACTGAAACAGACCAAAAAAGTGGCATGAAAAACATGCTCTCGAGTCATTCATTGAGGTCTCTGTTAAATGGAGCAGCTTTATCCTTTTGATATTTCAGGTGTTTGTGTTTCAACATAGCATTTGATAGAGCGGATTCTTGCTGAAAGGGCAAAGCTTCAAGGCCAAGCTCATGGCTTGGTGATTCCTTCGTGGTGCTCCAGGCGAAGTACTGCTCAGCAGCCTGTGGAAGTGTTCTTTGGATAAGATTGCATCTGTGTAATCCCCAGCAAACGCAGTCTAACACTGGTCTCTACTTTGGCAATTCCAGTTTTGTTGCTTCAAGTAATTTTAAAAGGGCCAGAACATGTCAGTATTTTGCTCACTCTCTTTTCTTAAAGAATAATTGAGAATAGGAGGCATTCTGGCACCCTCTCTTGCCTGTGAATCCTGCTTCAGATCCATGGGAGTTGTTCCAAGGCCAAGTCTGCCTTGCTGAGCTTCATCAGATGCTCCAACCCACCAGGGCTGCTGCCTCTCTGAAAATCACTACGAAATCCCCCTAACATGCACTGCGATTTCCGTGTCTGCAGTCACCAGGTACCTTCCCCTGTTCCACAGCAGGGTTTACTTTGTGCGTGGGACCGCATTGTCAGTAATGGAGTTGACAAAAATCAGAATTCTGAAATGCACTGTGGGCCAGATTGGGGAACCCCGTTTCTGCAAAAGGAGCCGTCTCACCTGGAAATCAGGCAGGTGCTGCTGCTGTGTCTGATATGGTGACTGCTCCGGTGTGCGAGCCGTCCCCATCCGTCCCTGCGGAGCAGGACGTGGAGACGGATCTCGGGCCGAGTCCAGGGGACGTGTCCTCCCAGTGTTGCCTTGTGCTCTCCGATGAAACGGCCTCCCAGTGTCCAGCTCTCCCTGTCCGGCTGCAGCGAGGTTGGTGCCCAAGTGCAGCCCCAATCGGGCAGTTGAACTCCTGCTGCCAAGGAACTTGTTTCCCTTCCGCCAGGCAGAGGGGCTGAAGCTTCGAGGACTCCAGGACAGCTGCTGTATCCGCAGCCCCCTGGTTGTGTCTGGAGTAGAAAAGGTTGAGCAATTAAGATGCAAAATCTTCCGCGGATGGGTAAGATCTGGAGGGCTTTAGACCACCCTGAAACCCCCAGAGCTCCTGCTCCCATCTGCTGGGGCTGGGATCAGGGAATGGGGACAGAGAGCTCCTTAGTAAAACAACAAATTACTGTTTAGAGCAAACTTCGAGGTGTGTGTGCTGACCCACTGGATGGAGGGGATGGAAAATTTGGTCACTGCTGCAACTGGCCAAAAGCATCCGAGTAGGGCCAAGGGCTGGAGGAACGGGGAGCCCAGGGCAGAGCCTGGCGCCTGCATCAGGGCTGGTTGCTCCGAGATGGAGCTGGGAGGCAGCCCAGAGGGGCAGGAGCAGATCGTGGAGCTGCTGCTTCACCTTCCAGGGGAGCGGGGACCATTCCTGGCTCTGCAGATCACGCGGGTGCAATACTTGCTGTCAAACTTGTGACTTTTGGTTCAGCAGTTTAACTTGGATCCCCCACCTTTAAGCAGATTTTTGGTCCTGCATCCATAAGACCCTCTGATCCGTCTGGCTGTGCCGCTGGAGCGGAGTTCAGCAGCGCCGCAGCCTCTGCAGGGCAAGGAGACGACTGGAAATGGGAACAAAACGGTTTTTTCTGCCCACGGGGCACCAGGCTCCTGCTGGGCAGAAGGGAAAAACAAATTAGGTAGCGAGAAGTTGTTATTAGTTTGTTATTATCCAAGCTTAACAGCAGAGCCGAGGTCCCCAGGCAGGAGAGCCCGGAGTGGCTGCGAGCAGAGGAGGTGGCGGCTCCAAGGGGCCCCAGGACCCTCCGTGCGAGGGGCTGCGGGGCTGGAGCGGATCCTGTTCCTGGTTCTGGCTCCGCGAGTCCCGCTCGGGTGCTGGGATGGGGATGGGGATGGAGCGTTTCCACCCGGTGCCCCCCCCGTCCTGTTCGGCGGCGCTTCCGGCGCCGTTGGCTGTTGCCGGGGGAACCGGAGTCGGGCACAAACAGCAGCCGGGAGCGGAGGTGGGACACGGGAGCGGAGGTGGGACATGGGGAGCGGAGGTGGGACATGGGGAGCGGAGGTGGGACATGGGAGCGGAGGTGGGACATGGTGCTGGGACATGGGGTCCGTCCCCACACGGGGCTGGTCCCTGCTGGGCCCAGAGGAGGCCCCGGGATGGGAAGACACCCGGGATCGGCCACCGAAGCTCCCTGTGCACACGACAGCAGCCGCTCGGATCGGGACCGCGAGCTTCAGCCTGGCCTGAGGGCTCCCTGAGAGCCAGGGATTTGGGGCAGATGGGACTTTTCCGTGTTTCAGAAGGAAGCTGAAGGTGAGGATGGATGGAGCGAGTGAGGCCGCCCCAAAGGAGCCGGATGCAGGGACGGCGGAGGCAAACGGTGCATCGGAGGGGATGTCCCAGGACACGCAGACACCTCGGGAGGCAACGGTACCATTGGGTCCCTGGGCAGGGTCATGATGGGAAGGGAGACCCATCCTTGGGCCTTGGAGATGGTTTCTCCATGGACATGGTGTCTCCGGGACAGGAGGAGCAGGGAGCATCCTGGCCAGCATCAAAGCAGGATCACACCCAGCCAGCCCTGATGTCCCAGGGCTGTTTAATGTATTTATTAGCAATCTGGCAAAGGGACGAGGGAGGAGGTGGCAGCCTTAGCTTTCCTTCCTGGGTTTTCCAGGGAGTCCTTTGCATTCCTCTCATCCCCAGTCTCTCCTGTTTGATGCCCCTACTCTCACCTGGAGACCTGTCATCACTTTGCCATCACTGCAGCTGGGTGTCCTGTGCCCCTTTGCAACAACCAACACGGGGTTTGCGCAAAGCGCAACAGGCGCAGAGAGCAGAACGGGCTGGTTTAGCCTGGAGAGGGCGGAAGCTTTTGCAGGAGAAACTCATGGGGAAAAGGGCTGGCGTTGGGGAAGCACCAAAACCCGTCTCCGTTTTGAAGGACCCGGTGGCTGCGCCGGCAACAGGACCCAGCGCGCTGTGGACGGCGGCGCCGGGGCAGCTCCTGCGGGAGACGGCAGCGGGCAGCGCGCGGCCGCTGGTGAGCCCGGGGGGCTGCCAGGGACCCCGCTGTGGTGGCCGGAGCCCGGGCGCCCACGGCGGCTCCTCCCGCAGCGCCTGTGCTGGGTGCTGGGCTACAACAGCGCGCTGCCCGTGCACGGCGCCGCGGGCGGCCGGGGCCCCGTGCTGCTCTACGCCGCCGCGCACACGCTGGTGCTGCACGACGTCCTCGCCCGGCGGCAGGCGCATCTGCAGGTGCGGGCGCCCGCGGGGAGCGGGGCTGCCGGCACGCGGCGAGGCCGGGGCGCCACGGGCTCCCTCTGCTCCGCAGGGGCACAGCAACGTCATCTCGTGCCTGTGCGTGAGCGAGGACCGGCGCTGGGTGGCCACAGCTGACCAGGGGCCGGACCCTCTCGTCATCGTGTGGGACTCGTACTCGGGGTGAGCGTCGCGGCCGCTCCGCTTGTCAGGTTTCTTCCTCCTGTGGAGGAGGCCGGGCGAGCGCTGCCGCCGCTCTCCGCAGGATCCCCGTGCGCACCATCTTCGACAGCCACCCGGCCGGCGGCGTCGCGGCCATCGCCATCTCCCACGATGCAAAGTACTTGGTCACCATCGGTGCTGGCGCTGTCCAGGTCAGGAGAAAATTTCCCTTTTAGCTGCCCAGAGCGATCAGTCCCCAAAGCTTTCGCTAGCCCAGCTAAGCGGGGTCAGATGAGGACAGCAGGGGCAAGGTGGCACCAGGTGCAAGGGCATCTATACTTGAGATGAAAATTTCTGGCCCCACTGCATTTTACTGCAAGCTCTTTCTAGCAGTATTTATCGAAACTAAATCCCTGCCCTCGGCGCCTGCTGCTGCTGGAGCGGGTGTCCTTTTCCTGGGCTGCGCTGGCATCCAGGAAAGGCAGCCGGGCTCTCCCCTTCGCTCCAGAGGGTCTGCGTCTGGAAGTGGACGTGCCCCGCGGAGACGCCCGTGTGCAGCGCGGAGCTGCCGCCCGCCGCCGGGCGCCAGGTGAGCGGGGCCGCGGCAGGGCCCGCGGCTCCCGAGGGCTGGGCACGAGCCTCGCCGCTTCCTTCCAGGATTTCGTCGTTTTTAACCCCCAGAACGCCTCCGAGTTTGTCAGCAATGGTAAAAGCCAGGTGATATTTTACCAGTGGGTAAGTAGGAGCGCGGGGCAGCGAGGTGTTGTGTCCTCGGTGCTGGTGGAGCTCCCGACCCCATGCTCTGCTCTTGCTGAGCAGTGCGGTGCTCCGGCCGTCACGGTGTGGGGCAGCAGGGGACAACGGGGACTGCAAAGCGCGGGGATAAAAGGGCCGTTGTCACGCTGACATGCTGGTTTCCCCCGCAGAGCGACGCTGCTTTGCGGTTCGGTGCGCCGCCTTTGACGGACAAGGTGAGTGATGGCAGCAGGGGCCAAAGGGGCCTCCCGGTCCTGCAAGAGCATCTTCTCCTGGCGCGTGGCCACCATCCTGCCAGGGGATGGGAGGGGACCCCGTGGTGACCCCAGGGACGTCACCAAAGGTGACGCTTGGCGCGGGAGCAGCCCCCGAGCGGCGCCGCCTCCCTGCTCGCCCCGCAGACCTTCGGCAAAGCGGTGGGACACTTCAGCCAGTCCGTGTTCCATTTCAACAACTCGCAAGCGCTGACGGGCACCTCGGCGGGGAAGCTGGTGCTGTGGGACGCGGTGCCTCCCCGTCCCCTGCCCCGGGAGCCGCCGCCGAAGCCGCACACCATGAAGGCCATCAAACTGGTGCCCGTGCAGAAGGACGGCATAACCGTGCTCACCGTGTCGGACAGGTGACGCCACCACGGCTGCCACCAGCCTCTGGCACGGCCCCTAGACGTGCCACCACTGAGCGCCATGGGTTTAAGTCCTCTCACCCTTCTTTTCACCCAGAAATGGGTGCTTTAGGGACCTTATGGCATGTCTGGGCTCACGCGGACAGGCCAGCTGCTCTCCAGCGCTTTCCCATCCCCAAACCTTTCTCCTTCCCTCCAGCTATTTTGTAACGTGCGACGTCAAAGGCGACGTCAAGTTCTACGACGGGCAGCTGCAGCTCGTGAACTGGTACAGCCACCCGCATGTGGGGCCCATCCGCTCCATCTCCTTCTCCAAATCGCCTCCCAGCGCCACCGCAGACTACGCCAGCTCCTGCACCCTGGGCGGGCAGCCCTTCGTCGTCAGGTGGGCGCCCCGTCCCCTGCTCCAGAGCTGCGGGAGCCTCCGGCTGAGGGTGACCCCCTTGGGCTGGAGCAGGTTTTAACTCTGTCCCTGCGCGAGGCGTCAGGGCAGGGGAGGCAGCAGCATCGGGATCAGTCTGTGATGGTGGGATGGAGCCCCATCCGAAACGGCAGCGATGCAGGGGATATCCCGAGCAGGACTCGCTGCCCTGTTGCATACGGAGCAGTCCCGGGTTCCTTTGCAGCCTGGACCGGTCCCGGGAAGCGGCTTCTCCTGGCGTGTGGCTCTTGGGTCCCCATCAGCCGCCGCAGTCTCGTGCCTCCTGGGTCACTGCTGCAGCTTCTGCTGTTTACAGCCCATCTGGGAAGGAAAATGGGCAGAAAAGCAAAGGGAAAGCCAAGAGCCTGTTCCTCTAGGGCTCAGCATCCTCGCTTGCAAGGGCCAAGCACGCGGGAGCCGGTCGCTAGCAGGGACACGCGCCTGTGCCCAGGCTCACAGGGACCGCAGTTACAACAGCGACTCTTCCAAACACTCCTGTCCATGAGCACCAGAGGTCCCAGCACCCCTCTGCAAGCCTTGCAGACCCCACGAGTGTTTCATAGGTTGCTGGTGCCCCTCAGAGCAGAGACTCAAGCCCTGGGTGAGGATTCAGCTCACGAGGCATTTTCGGGGCAAAAGATACCCCAATCTCCCCATCAGCCCTGCCCACCGGCCCTGCACATGGGCAGCTCTTGTATGTAGGTCTGCGCACTCCTTTAGCTGGGCCCAGGTTTGGAGTCCTCAGGCTGACGGGTGAGCAAACATGTTTGTTCCACAACGTGCAGAATCATTCGGATGTCCTCGTTCCACGCGGCCGGTTCCGCAGCGGGGCCGTCGCGGCTGAGCGGGCGCCCGGGCAGCTGCTCTGTCTGTGCCGGGGTCTCCGCTCTGCACTCGCCCCGTCCGTCCCGCGCAGCCAACATGTGGCCGCCGACAACGGTGGCGTGGAGACGGGTGAAAGGAGTATTCAGAGCTGCCCTCAATTGCTCATTGATCCCTCTCACACACCAGTGACTTGCAAACGGCAAATCCTCCCCAGATGTCGTTTGTCTTCTGACTTGCCTACCCGAGCAGAAAATGTAACCAGCTCCAGCGTCTGCAAATGGAGACTTACCAGGTCAGGAACACAAAGTGCCACCTGCCTTCCTGGTCAGAAGTCTCTGCATATTGCATACCACAAAATATAGGCCATCGTCCAGCTCAGCTGCCACCAGGAGAATAAGGTGCTGTATGGCATGGAGGGAGATGAGCCAGCTGGTCTGACTGATCAAATTCTGTTTCTTTCACACTAACAGGAACTTTATCCTTTCAACTGCTGATGCAACAGTGTTCCACGTTGCAACAGATGGGACAAAATATGAAAAACTCATGGAGGAGCCCAAGAGAGCTGTGAAGGCCATCGCGTGTCACCCTGGGCAAGCGCTCGTCGCGGTGGGGAGTCACTGCGGGCTGCTGCGGGTGTGGGACTACGAGCAGAGCACGTGCCTCGTTAGCAGGATATTCGTTGGGGGCAGCATCCAGAGCCTGTGCTACAGCCCCGAAGGTGCCCCGGGCCGGCGCTCGCCCTGCGTGCGGAGCGCGCGGGACGCGCGGCCCTGGTGCCACCACCTCCTGGTTCCTTCTCAGGTCACCTCCTGGCAGCCGGCTTTGCCGACGGGACCGTTCACATCCTCGACGCGATTTCTCTCTGTTCCATCTGCCAAGAGTTCAAGTTCTCGCACGGCCCCGTGACTCACATGAGCTTCTCGCACGATTCCGAGTACCTCGCGACCGCTGTGAGTTGGTTTTCCTCATGCTGCCGGCCAGGGGACACGGCGGGGTGGCAGCTCGTCAGCCTCCGTGTCGTTGCAGGATGAGAACCTGGCGGTGACGGTTTACAGAGGGGTCCTGCGGACGGGGCAGCGGTGCTGGGAGCACCTGGCGGGGCTGCACGCCCACGCGCGGCGCATCCGCGGCGTCCTCTTCGGCGTGCAGCTCGACAGCGACGAGCCCCGGCTGCTGAGCCTCGCCGAGGACAGGCAGCTGGTGAGGCCGCGGGCTGGGAAACCCGCTGGGAAAAGCAGGGGCTTCCCAAGGGCGTCAAGGGAGACTCCGTGTCCGGCTCTCCGGCTCCTTAATCCCCACCTATCACAGGGGCTGGTCCTCACTGCGGCCTCTGGTCTGCTGGCCTCGGTGCTCACCCTGGTCCTAGCGGTGGCTGCTGGATCCGGTTAGTCCCATTTGCTGGCCGAGCCCGAAGGAATCGCTGCATTTCCTTGTCTGCCCTGCAGGTTGAGTACGACCTCAGCAGCAGCAGCAAGGGCCACTTGGCCGTCCTGCGCCGGGACCGCGTAGAGCAGGCGGCCGTGCCGCTCTGCCTGGCCTGGTACCCGCAGCTCGGCGCCGAGTCCTTCATCCTCACCGCCAACAGCTGCTACAAGATGAAGCTCTACAACACCACGACCAAAATGTGCAGGTAGAGGAGGGGCTCAGCCCTCGTAGTGCCACATCCTCTCACCTTCTGCCTGGGAGCCCCATCCTGGTTTTGGATTTTCCTCTTCGCAATGCCTGCCCTGCTCTTTTCGGGAGCATGTGTTTGCCCACCAGCGATGCTGATGGAGCTCCATCCTTGCCTCCCTTGTGCTGCTCACCAATGTGTGGGACGAGCCAGCCGTTCCTGCGCTCAACAACGGCCCAGAGGGGAAGATGTTGTGTTTGCCTTTTAGAAAGACTGTTTTGGGACCAACCTATGGCTCCCCTCTGGAGAAGATGCAAATCCTCCCAACAAACCTGACGGACCCCCAGAAGCGCTACCTGGCTTACATCACGAAGGACAAGGTGCGGATCCCGCCTGCTTGCGTCGGAGGAGCCGGATGTCCGCAGTGCTGGATGCTCCCTGCTCCAGCACCGTGGCCGTGGGAAGGCTCCTGCATTCCCATCCCTCGGGGCAGGGTCTGCGGGATGCTCCAGCCCTGGGAGCCCGGGAAAGGAGCCGAGCCCTCGCCGCATCCCTGTTCCCTCGCAGGTCGGCGTGCAGATTTTGCCTGCCGACGGGAACCCCCACAAGTCCTCCGCCTTCATCTGCCACCCGGACGGCGTGGCCGACCTCGCCAGCTCCTACGACGGGCGCTACCTCTTCACGGCCGGCGGGGACGACCGCACGGTGATGCAGTGGGAGGTCAACCTGCCGTGAGTAGCACGGGCACGGGCTCTTCCAGGCTGGGAAATGGTCAATTTTCTGGTCCCCACGAGGTGTGATGGGGCAGTTTGGGGTGTCAAGATGCTAAACAGCGATGTCGGCCGTGGATGGGCCACAGGGAGGTGGCTGATACAGAACTGTCTGTCGCCCCATGGGACAGGGCAGCACTTGCTAGAACCCCTGGATCTGAGGGCTGGCTGTAGACAGGCCACCATAATGCTACAATAAAGTCATCGAGGCTCAGATGACCTAGAGCGCTGTGGCCGGCACTGGGCACTCGTAGGAGGGCTGAAAGGCACCTTCACGTGCCACACAAAAGGAAACCGGAGTGGGAGAGCAACAGGCTTATTTATTTTCTCTCCCACTTTGCGTGGCTTTAAGCTGTCGAGGATCAGAATAAGCAACGTTTTAAGGAAAGCAACAGAATATAAATGATCCTTCTTTATAATGGTTGGCCAGAATCCAGCAACACTGAATTCCTATGTAATTTGGTTTTGGAGCGAAGCTCTTGATGAGCTAATTATCATTTTATTGCTGCTTCTGGCATCTTGCACATCTCCATTCTGTTTAATGCCCAAATAACTTAATTATGAAAAAAGAAAAAAAAAAAAAAAAAAGAGCACAAAGCTTGTGGAAGCAGCACTTAGGGGGTGCCCACCCAAGGTGCAGCCGTGGGGCGCAATAGGCAATGCCCCCCACAACTGCAGTCCCTTTTTCACGTGCACAAACCCGGGTGGTTCTTTGGGCCCCAGCTGCCCAGGAAATGGAACTGAAGAGCAGCGAGTGTCGCAGAGGGTTTTCTAGCTCGGCGTACCCTGCACCTGCGGCAGTCGTTTGCAGTAGTGCAGGATACAGAGGAAGGGATTGCCCTGAGTTATTGGGGAGGAAGGTGCTGGAGGAAGGACAAGAGAGCTCCGCTTGGTGCGGCTGGTTGCAAACACCAGCGCTCTGCACGGTCCGAACGCCCATCGAGCCGGTTCGTCTCCCTCAACGTCTCTGTAAGGAAGCAGGAAAGCTCAGTGCCAGACACCGAGCTCAAGTCCGTGGAAAAGCTCCGGGCCGCCGGCCCCGCGCTCCTTCCACCGAACAAGGGCCCCATTCAGGAGCAGTTCCCACACTGCGCTATTGTGTGGAAAACCCGCGTAGGAAATGCCGCGGCGGCAGCACCGCCGGGAGCGGAGCCGTGAGCAGCGCAGCGCTCCGGGGTTTTATCTATTCATCGGTAGAGCCTCCACACGGCGACCAGGAGGGGAAAGGGGCCATCTCCCCGGTGTGACCCGTCCCGTCCCTTCCTCCCCGCGCGCTGCAGGGCTCTGGATGCCGCCGTTCCGCTGGGCGGGCAGGACCTGGAGCCCTTCTACAACCTGCTGGATGGCGGCAGGGACGGCGACTTCTTCAGGGTAATCACGCTCGCTGGGAACACCTGGTTGGAGTCTAAGGTTCATTTGTACAGGCCTCACATTTCTTCATTTTGGTCCAGATTGCCCTTAACAATATTCTACTTGACAGGCCTGTTAATAAATCTTAAAAGAAGCCTTATCTGCTGCCCCTGTTGGTGGCTGAACTTTTTGGTGTTTCGTCTGAACCCCTTGCAGGAACTGGAGGACTATTTTTACTACGCACAGCTGCGCAGCCACGGCATTGATACGATGGAGACCAGGCAGGTGTCAACGCACATTCCCCTGGAGGAAATTCCTTTTGTAATGAGAGCAATGGGATTTTATCCCTCCGAGGAAAAGGTTAGTCAATTGTTTTCTTTACTGTTGTTGTTATTAAAAGAAGAATGGGCGAGAATGCTTGTACCAAGTGTCCTGCGGGACAGATCCTCACCACTGTCATGCCAGATGGGCCCAGAGGATATTTTTGCTGGTTTTAAATGTATTTTACCTGGTCTGGGTCAATTAGAGGAGCGCTCAGAGTGTGGCAGCATGCATCTGAAGAAGTCACGATCCCGCACTGGAGAGCTGGATGGGTGTCGGGATAGGCTGGGATGAACCTGGGCTTTGAGGGCTGGGATGTGTTCGAGGTGTCTCTGTGACTTCCAGGATCGTCCCAGCTTCTTTCCCAGCACCGTGTGCTTGGTGGGCCATGGGCCGAGACCTCAGACACAAGAAGTCTTGCTGGGTCTGCATGGAGACTTAGTCAAGGCTTCCTACACGTGTTAAGCAAGACACTAAGGGTGGTGGGGATGTCTAGCTCCATGCAGTGCTTTTTTGGATGTATCAGAGCCTCTTTCTCTTGATCTGTCTTGTACTGATGAAAGAGTGACTTGAGATGGAGACGGCAGCTTCTATTCCCATGGAATTAAAGCTCTTTCATAACCGATAATTCTGCAGAGGCTCCCTGATCTTGCAGGTTGCAGCAGTGGAGCTTCCTATCAAACATTTCTCAAGAGCTTTTTAGCATCAAGTTTTGCAGCAAACAACTGACTTAATAAGGGTGCTGCTTCACCCTTTGTGTCACTGTATCCCCAAGGCAGTTCGCCCGTGCACACACCTCCTTTGCAGTGTTGCAACCTGGCAGAAGGGTAATTAAAGAACACAGGGGGAGAAAAAAAAAAAAAAAAAAAGAAGAAAGAAAGAAATTAAGAAATTACCAAATCTGATGCAAGATGATTTAGATAACAACCTCCCGGCACCGGCTCCCGGCCTTCAGCACAGGAGCAGTTTTCCCAAGGGATGCGGTGCGTGGTGCTGTTCCCTTCATCTTTCCATGGGGGAGGCTCCGCTCGTCCCTGCTGGTGGCTGGGGAGCCCCGGGGGCCCCCGTGTCACTGCTTGGGTCGGTGCCAGCCCATCTGCCCGGCCAGACGAGGCAGCAGATGGGAGGCAGGACCTGCACCACCTACCAGGGTTTCTTTGCGGCTCCTGCACCCAGGCAGCGCCAGCTGCGATCGCTTTGCCTTGGTTGTACCCTCTCGCACGTTATTAGACCTTCTAATTACAGTTCTGCCTCCTGGGGACAGAGGGGACACAGTCCTCGGGGATGTCCGTGCAGGGAAGTGTCTCTGAAAGAAAAATTCAACTGAAAAAAAAAAATCAAAACAGTGTTTTATGCAAGGGAACAGCAGTGCTATGCTGCTGTGAAACTAGGCACCCTCCAGTCTGCTTCTCAGAGCAGGACAGTGTTCAAGTACACAAAGTTCATCTCTCTCTCCAGAGTGTTTTAATAAAAGAAAATCAGGAGGGAGAAAGAGCAGCTTGAGCTGCCTAACAAAGCTGTGGGGAATTCGTGTTTTTCTTGTGTAGTTCAGTGGGGCCGATAGAAAACCTAATCCCAGATCAGCTAGAGCTGAGCAAAATCGACTGTTCTTGCTTGGCATGACATTTGCTACAGGAAAAAAAAAAATCAAGGCTAAGATTTCCATCTTCCCCGGGCTTCATTCACTGGAAAAACTTGTGACAGGAGCACAAAGGCCCAGGGCTGGATGCGGAGCCGTCCCCAGGGAGCGCCCGCGTCAGCTGCCCTTGGCGGGGCGCGGGCGGCACGCGCTGGCACCGGGAGCAATCCCGGCCTTCCGCTGCCCCGTGTCTGCGAGCGCTGGGAGCAGGAGCTTCCCTGGGCAAAGCCCCGGCTCACAGGGCCCAGCTCTGAGCAGTGAGTGTGGCCGGAGCTTGTTTGCTCCGCAAAAGAGGGATCCGGCCGGAGCAGGAGCAAACGGGAGCCCTGCGGAGCGGAGCCGAGCTCGGTTTTGCAGCGGTGGAGCTGCCCCATGTGCAGGGTGATACAAGGTGCAGGATGAGCGGGGAGAGCATCTTTGCTGCCCCGGGTGTGTATTTAGGGTGTGCAGATGGTTACACTGGGAACTGTGTAGGCAGTGGGGCCACAGGCTGTGTATTTACTGCCCCGTGGTGTATTTACAGCCCTGTGGTTTATTTACGGCCCCAAGCGTGGGCACAGCTGCAGCAAAGGTGCTGGGAAGAGCAAAGGGCAAAGCTGGTGCAAAGGCACCAAGCGCCTTCGCCGCCCAGGACGGCATCTTCCCCATCCCACAGCAGCTACAGATCCCAGAGCGGGCAAGACGCGTATCCGAGAGGGAAGGCAGGACACTGCGGGGATCACACTGCGGGCGTTGATGGCATTTCGAGCACAGTTATTCCCAGAAATGTGAAGCTCAGCGCTGCTCACCTAAACCTAGAGAAACTCCACTGCCTCTGCTGAGAGCTATTTCACAAGCAAATGCAGGAAATCCAGAATGACTAAGTATCTGCTGCCCTCATCTTTACCTCACAGTGTCGTAACAGCAGAGGCACTCAAGGGTTGGCCGTGTCCGCACTGAGTGCCAGCTCATGCCGGGTCACAGCAGTGACATCCGCGGGGCCCAAACCTGCAGCTGCGGAGCCGCCGCTTCCCGAGATCGGCAACCGGTTGATGCTCCTCAACGGGGGACTTTGTAATGGTCTTTCTTGCCTTGATCTCTAGATTGAAGAAATGATAAATGAAGTCAAGTTCAGCGAGTACGTGGATACTGGAAAACAAGTGACAAAAATCAATTTAGGGGACTTTATCAAACTTTATATAAATCATCGACCTGCATTCGGCTTGTCAATGAAAAAAATACGGAGAGCATTTGAGGTCCTTGGTTATGATAATGAGAATGGAGAAAAAGTTATCGACAGAGGAGACTTGCTCTTGCTGCTTCAGCGCAGAGGTGAGTTATTTCTTTTCTAATATTAGCTGTGTGCTCGCTAGCTCTCGCTTCAATTTCAGCGTGTATTCGCTGCAGCAAAAAATGAATCTAGAGCTTGGTAACCAGGGCAGGCGTGCGGAGCCACGAGCCTTGGAAGTTTAAATTGAGTAATCACATCTACCTGCTCAGCCCCACTTTTACTGCTTTGGAAATACCTTGTCTGTCGAATGAGGAGCATGGGTCTCAACAATGATACCCTCTTCCAGCACACCCTTGTCTGAACTTCTTTTTGGTCACACAGTGTCCGGAAAGGGAATAAAAACTGAAGAAAAGAGGGACAAGAAAGGAGGGATGAAAATGGTCGGAGTCCTGGACCGAGTTTGTATGTGAAAGTCTGGAAAGATAGGCATGGTTTAGGTTAGCTTAATCAGAGGGAACATTGTAAAGGCCTGTGTAAATATGCTGATGACCAGTGCTAAAGAGAGGTAAATAAAGTACTTATCTTGCTCCCTTTGTAAGAACAAGGAGCATTTATTGCTCCCGAGCATTAAAACAGGAAACGGGAAAAGCTGTTTCATTCAGTTTGTCAGATGGTAAAAGTCCTTGCCACAACGGTGCTTGGAAACCAAGGATCCAGCCAATGTGAGAAAGGTTAGCTGTTTCTACGCATGGCGTGAACACCCATAAATAGATGCATTAGAAAGGATAGAACAGTTTCATAACAGATCTATAACCTCATGCTTCAGGGCATGAGCCAACCGTTAACCGGGAACAACTGCCACATCCAAGTTACTCCAGGACACTCTCTTGAAGACTTTCCTGCACCTTCCTCTTCCTCCTTGGGGTGGAACCGGCTACTGACACTGGGCTGCCTGGTCCGTGGTGTGTCCCGTGCTGTGAGCGCTCCGATGGGAACAGCAGCGCAAGCCCTGGCAGCGTGGCCTGAAAAGCCACTTGCAACAGTCTCTCTTCCTTTGATAAATAGTTTGCCCCAAATGCACGCAGCAGACGTGAACCATTTTCCCTAGGATCAGCATTTCTCTGTGTTGGGGTCGTGCGTTTCGCCTGGTGACGCAGGTCTGCACCTCCGAGCAGCCGAATCCTCTTCCAAACCACCCCGTTCTGCTCATGTGCTGCTCTTGTGTGAGCAGTCCGTAGGGTTTGGTGTTAATAATTTCATAAACCAACTGGTTTTGCTTTGCTGTTCAGGAGAGCACATGACGGAGGAAGAGCTGGCAACCTGCCTGACCACCTTGCTGGGCACAAATCCAGAGGGAGGAATATCCGAACCGGGCACCTGCGATCCCTCAGGTACACAGGACTATCATTCCACGCAACACGGAAGCGGAATTGCTTCAGTTCCCAAACAGGAGTCATTTAAATTGCAAACCTATTACCTTGTTAGGCCTGGAGCTGTCAAAAACATTCAGACAGGACTGCAAAAATCATCATGGAGTTATAGATTGTCCTTGATCCATGCAACAATAGCATGGGCGCATCTAAAAATAAGCGAGCAATGAAATGTAACTGACCTGACAAGATTACATTGCTGTCTATCTGCAGGCTTGGGACTGAAATTAGAAACACACAGCGGACGGTTTACACGCCAAAGTCCGCAGGCAGAAAGAAATCCTCGAATATGCAAATTATAGTGTTTATTTTACCCAGGCAGTAATGTCCATTATAATGGAACTGTTGATAATACCACATTTGTATACAATTTATGTCCCAGTCTACACCAGCCTAGCATAGCAAATTAGAGTGGTGGTTTGATCCAAGTAGCATTGCCCGTTTTCACTGGAACGGCTGCTAAATACAGTGTTTTTATAGTGTGTGCATCCCAGTCCTAAAGCAGCACCCGGCCAGGGCTGACTGCAGCAACCCTGTGCACATGGAAGGGGCATCTCCAGAGGGAGCTGCCCAGCCCTGTAAACCCACTCTGAAGTCCCTGGATTCCTTAAGAGCCTAGAACCAAGTGAAATCACCCACGTGCAGAAGTCCCATTTGTTTTGGGACTTTCCTGTGGCTGATATTTACCGCAAGGTGAGACTGCCAACCCCACGGATTAGGCAGTTTGTCCCTGTTAAGGATGCATGAAGTATTAAACGAGCTGCTCCCTTTTCACCATCACTACGTACATCTTTAAAGCATTCCATCCACTTAGATGTCACCCATAAACCTTCCTCTGTTATTATGTTGCTGTTGTATGTTTTGTGGTGTGGTTTTTACTGCTCTCCAGGTGCAGCAGCCTCACTGGAAGAAGAAATTCCGGATGAAATCACAGCAGAGATATTCACTGCTGACATTCTTGGCTTACCTATTCCTGAACCAAAGAACAAAACAGAAGAAAGAAATGAACCTTTGAGCCCTGAAGGCTCAGAATCGTAGCTGCTACGAAGTTTTCTACTCATTCTTACTTTGCAATCTCCTCTCAAGTATCTGTGGTTTTTGTTTGTTTGATTGCATTTATTTAAAAATAAAGGCAAAATAGTTTTAGATTGGTCAAACACTCTTCTATCTCCTGTTTTAGCACAGGCCACACAGCGGTTGGATCAAATCTATTTCCCAAACCAAACATGGTCCTCCTATTTCACCATCTGTTTTGCCATGGTGGAAAATCGGGATTTTGGAGATGGTCAGTGGAAGTATTCCTGCTGTTCCAGCACGGCTAATGCCTCTAATACCTTCTTACCTAGGGTAGTTAATAAACAGCAGTTTAAATGAACTGATGCTGTCCTGAAATGATATTCTGGGAGAAAAGCATGAAGACTCTGCCGTTAACATAGATCTTGTAGGCCACAGAGCCATGAGCACGTCCAGAAACACAGGGGCAGCTGCACAGAACGAAAGGGCAGGTGGTGCCTCATATTCCTGCACCGATCGCTCCTGTTCTTTCCTAGCATCTTCCTAGAGCTCCTTTCAGGTTGTGTTTATGCCAGATGAAGCTACTCTGATGCAGTCTATTTTCATTATGCTAAGGCAGTTACTTATTTGTAAAACCCGACAGTAAAAGAGCAAGGTAGAAGTATTGTATTGATTCTATGCATAGACCAATGTAATATACAGAACGCTTGCCTGCATCAGCCTGGATTTGTAATTACACAAATAAATCCACCAGCCCTCAGCAAAGCAGGGAACGCTGCATTCCAAATTAAAAACAGGCTTCCATTTTGGTCTTTACAACTTGTGTTTTTCTTTCTGAAAGTAGTAGCTCCAATTAGTAGTGTAATACCAATGGGACAGCATTTTACAGTGTTTGTATAAACAGCATAATGAAGCTGGTACAAGTTGCTGTAGAAAGATCCGTGAAGAGCTGTTGAACACGCTTCCTTCTTTACATCATCCTCAGCATCAATTTGAATAATAATGTAGGCCCTTAAGAAGCGTTCCTTTCGGTGGCAATGTTGTTAAACAGAGGTGGCTGCTACGCACCGTGCAAGTGTCGGCGGCTGTTCAATTAGCGCAAGCAGCAGGATGTGCAGCCAGATGCAGGTTACAAAAGGGGTCCAGGGCAGGGGCACGGGAGCTACTTGATGCTGGAGATCAGAGCGGGACTTTTTGTGCCCTCTGCTCAATTACTTACACAGGCGAGTGCTTCCATGTTACCTGTGCTGGACTCGGTCCTCATCTAACTGGAATCACCCCGATTCCATAGAAGTTATTGGAAGCATTTTAGGCAGCTGAGAAGCCCCACAGACACGTTAAAAAATAAAAGAGGATGTTGTGCATTGGTTAAAAATGCTGTCTCACAAAGCAGAGCTGTTGTTCAAAAGGCAGCGCTGCCCGACACGGCGCTGGACGGTGCCACCACCGCTGGACGCGGCTGCCGCTCGGACACCGGACAGCGGGGCTGGGGACCCTCGGGCTTGGTCCCCGCTGTGGCCCGCGTTCCCGCGGGGGCTGCTCTGCGGCCACCTCCAGGTCCCATCTCGGTCCTGCGGACACGGGCGGGACGGGGCGACGCGCGGCTCCCCGTCACGTTGCGGCGCCTGAGGGGACGCTGAGGCGACGCCCCCGCCCCCTTCGCTCTCCCACGGGCACCGCGCGCCTCATCACCAACAAAGGGCCCAGGCGTCCGGGCCTCCCCCCCACCCCAGCCCCCGCGCCAACAAAGGGCCCCGGCGTCCGGCGCGCGCTGCCCCCGCGGCGCCTCTCCCGCGCGCGCGCGCGCCCTCGCCCCCCTCCTTCCCGCCCTCCCCGGCCCCGCCGCGCGCGCGGGCTGCCGGCGGCGCGGGGCGCGTGCGCAGTGCGCGGGCCCCGGCGGGCGGGCGGAGCCGCGCGGCGCGGAGCGGAGCGGCGCGCAGGGAGCTTTGTGCGCGCGGGCGGGCGCAGGGACACCCGGAGGGACGGACGGAGAGACGCCGCGAGCCGCGCCGAGCCGCGCCGGGCCGAGCCGAGCGCCGCGCGCCCCGCGGCCGCCCCCTTCCCTCCCTCCTTCCCCCCCTCCCTCTCCCCTCCCAGCAGCATGTCGGGCCGGTCGGTGCGGGCCGAGACCCGGAGCCGGGCGAAGGATGATATCAAGCGGGTGATGGCGGCCATCGAGAAAGTGCGCAAATGGTGAGCGGGCCGCGCCGCGCCGGGACCCCGCGCGCGGGGCCGCGGTCCCCGGGAGGCCGCGGGGGGCGGGGGAGCCGCCGGCGCCCGGCAGCCATTTCGCTCCGGCGAGTCACATGAAGGCGGCGGCGGCGGCGGGCGAGGGCCCGAGGCGGCTCCATTGTGCGGCCGAGCCGCCCCCCCGGGCCGCAGCCCCGCGGCCGGGCCCGGCTCCCGCTCGCCGGGCGCCGCGGCGGCTCCGCGCGCCGCCCTCGCTCCGCTCGGCCGCGGCCCGCGCGCGGCGGCTGCCGCTCGCTGGAGCCGCTCGGGGGAGAAGAGAGGGGGAAAAAATCGCTTAAAAATGTCCCTGGGCAGCTCAAAGAGCTCAAATTCCCTCCCGGGATTCGCCCCCAGGCCCCTATGGCTCTTGCAGGAGCGAGTCCCGAGCAGGGCCGGAGCTGGAAGGGGTGAAAGAGCCGCTCGGATTTGCCCTAAATCCCATAAGCGAAGTGTGCACCCCTTGAGAAACCCTGCCCTTTTGCTAGGCCTTAAAAGTGCTTTTTTAATTCATAAGCTTTTATCTTTCTTTGCTTCTTTTTTCCAAAAAAGAAATAAAAATCAAGCCAACGTGAGGCTTAGACAATACAGCCGTGCGCTGAGGCGCCCGCTGCGTGCGGCGGGTTTGGACGGGACGAGCGGTGCCGCTGCGGCTCGGGAAGGGACCTTCCCCCCAGCAAGTTGGCTGCTCCGTAGCCTTTGTGCACGTGTCTCAAAATCCTCCTTTAAACGTGTGAAATCCGCAGAAAATCTCCCGGGTTCGTGTTAATGGGCATAGCTGGGCTGGTTTGGATCTGGTAAAATGAAGGGGGGGGCTCTTTTCTTGTAATCCGCAGCTAAATGCTTCAATTTCGTTAAAAGGGGAGAAATGCAGAATTTAAATGTGTGCGTGATCCCGGCGGAATGGATTGCGGTGCTTTAAACGGCCTCGAGCCTGTGAACGGGCCCGTTGGCTTGAGCTGGACAAAGAATGGGAATGCGTGTCCGATAATGCCGGGCACGAGATGGGGATTTTGGAGAATCCCTTCATTGTGTAGGGAGCGGAGCAGCCCAAGGATTACAGCTCTGCTGGCTTCAGGAACTATCCTCTTTGCCGGTGTTTTTAAGTGCTCTTTGCTGGCTTTTGGGCCAGCTGCAGAGGGCCAAAGCCATGCGATAGCTTGGGACAGTGCTTGTTATCCAAGGGTGACGTTTCTGGGTGTGTGGGACTGTTTTATTTGCGGATATTTCATTCATGAGTGCAGCACGTTTCCTTTGGATCCTAGTTGTGGATTTTGGAGAAGGCAGGAGCTTGGCCATTCAACAAAATGCCTAATTTTTTTTTTGTTCTTGGCAAGAGCTTTCTGCCATCATGTCAGTTGCTATGGCTTCCCCTATAAAACAGAAATCTTGGGGTATAAATAGATCTTGTGCAGTTTGCCCCTCCTGAGAGAGCCTGTTTGAAAAAGTTGCTGTTCAGACTCGGGCAGAGTTTCTCCTGATGCCTGTCAGAAGTGTTCACGTGGCTTTGTGTGTGTGCATCTCACACGCTCACACAAATCGTATTTTTTCCTATTTTTAAAGGACTCATGATTTACTGGTAAATCTCATTGTTTTTTTCACCCCCATGTGCTCGCTTGCAGCCCAGCGCCCTAGAAAATTAGCAGGAGAGATTCTGTGTTTTGTGGCTCAAATGTTTTGAAAAGACTTGAACTTTACACACTAGCAATTCCTACCTCTTACCAAGAGCCACATAGGCAATTTTCAGTGTGCAGTTTCATTTGCATAATAGGAGCAATTTGTTGCCATCCACAGCTTTTCTGTGGAAATGCAGCCACTGAGGATTAAAGTACCTTGTGTGCAATGCTCAGAGGATTCTCAGAAGGGGATTTTGGGGGGATTCCACGCGCCGAGCGCCGCGTTCCCGTCCCGTTCCGCAGACTTGCGGAGCCGCCAGCGCTCCCTCCGCACGCGAAGGTGCTGGGAGCGCTGCTGAGCGCTGCCCTGCCACGTCCCTGCGCTTGTTTCCATCAGCACGGAGCTTGTCCTGCAGAAAACGCGACTCCGTCCTTTGATGCCGGTACCCATCCCTTAAGTGCGTTTGTATCGTGCCTGGCGCTATGGATATTACTGGAGTTTAGCTCGTAGTAAACGGTGAAGTTGTTACAGTTGCATTAATGCCAAGATTAAAACTAATCTCCTTTGTTTAAATCCCTCTCATGAATGAGCGTCTAGTTTAGAAAAATCTAGCTCCTGTCCTACAGAATATGTGGTTGTGTGGGGTTTCCGTGGCAAAATGCTGTCTTTCCACGGCCGAGAGTGTAGACCTACTTATTTTAACAATAGTTGTCACATTTCTTCCAGTCTATTAAAAAATCATCTGAGTTAAATTTAACTCAATGAATTATAAATAGTATGGAGTTGTTTGTTTTTGGTTTAAAGGTCGACAAGTGCCTGTGGATTCTAAAAGGCCCTTGAGAGAAAAGGGGCAACAGCCACTCTGTTCTCCACCAGCATTACCAAATAATAGAAATGCTCTTTTTTTTTTTCTTTTTAATAGGTTTATTAAATGGTAGAAAATGCAGAGTTTTGTGGGGCAAAAACATAGTAGTGGGCATCATGCAGTGTCAGCAGCTGGATGTGTTGGGCAGTGAAATAATTTGCCTGGGTACCCAGGGCCTCTGAACCTTTGGACATCCGTGCAGACAGCAGGACGTGGTGGGGCTGGCTGGGATCAGTGCCCTGACGTAGGGAACGCACCAGGAACGAGGAAATCCTCTTTCTTGTCACGGAATCGCAGAGTCTTTGCGTAAGTCGCGTTACCTTTTTCTCTCTGTTCATCAAAGCAGGAATCTAGGCATAGTGCTAACACTCCATAAAGAAGAGGTGAACTTGGAGAACTGATGGAAGTAGCTACAGAAAGTGCTAAATATTTATTATGGAAGAGAATTGGCTGCCAAGCCAACTTGACTGGGATGTAGTTTAAAACAAAGTATGTTGTGTGAAAATGACTTGTAGGCAGCGAGATCATGTTACCTTCCCAGATAACCCTGGCTGGGCCCTCTGCTTGTGGCCAGCTAGGGAGCAGAGTTTCTAGGCTGTGAGACTGTGGCTTTTCTGTTCATTGTCTCCTTGCAGACTTCATAGAATATTTTTGTATGGTATGTAATGCTCCAGATTGAGCTTCTGCAGGTTTCACTGCTTCCTTCTTGCGATAGATTTTCAATCTGAAAAGCAGTGAAGACCCAGAACTTCCTAGTGTGATGTCTTTAGAAAAGACCGACTGTCTGATGCTACCAGATGAGTCCAGTTGAGTCAGGCTGTGACCATTGAGACGTTGGCTGTACTTGGTCCCGCTCAGGCTGTGCTTCACGTAGTGGTGGCTGACACAAAAAAATCCTCGTGTATGTTGAGGAGCTACTTAGAAATATTGCAGTTACCTGCACACAGTTATCATGGTTGAATTGCGAGGGAGTTTTTCTGGTTCATAATTATTTCTTTCTGACTTCGGTGCAAGTCGGCTGGATGGAAAGGAGGAGTTTTAATTATATGTAGAGCCATGTTTCTTCTTGCAAGAAAAGGTGCTTGTTGCAGTGCAGAACCTAGCAGAACTTGCTTAAAAACGTGTTGCCATATGTAAGTTAAAAGGGGACGCTTGTAATGCAGCATACTTAAAGAAGCTGCGAGAGAGGGGTGTTCTTAACCACTGGTATTTTCCATTTGTTTTAATGCTATGTTCTACTTCATCCTATTTGTAGCATGGTCCAGAGGCACCATGTACATGTGGGGCTGCTTCGTGTTAGTTGCTAGACGAACATCCAGCTAGCACCAGGCGTGCTCAGCAAAGCCAGCCAAGCAGGAAAAAACCCTATTTTCTGCACCCGACGGCACTTTGCGTGTATAATAATGGCCTTTTCTTTCCCATTTCCCTTTCTCCTTTGCTTCATCCAACACGGAGGTCGTAATTCTGTGGTTTTCACCAAACTCAGTTGCAGTGCAAGTGAGTGTGATGTGATAAATTCAGCATTATGGCACCGCTTGGTGAGCATCAGCAGAACACGGGGGAACGTGCAACGCCGTCGGGGGAAACGCCAAGGCCTTTTCCTCCATCATAATATATTGGCAGTAAAGGCTTTCTGTTTCCCTGCCATCAAATGTTCCTAGCACTCGCTGCTGCTGCAAAAGCTGCCTTGACACTTTATGTATAAGTGTAATATACACTGTTGTGTTTGCTCACCGTATATTACTTTTGTACATGAAATTTGATGCTCATCTTTGGAGCTTTAGGGTTGTTCAGAATATAAATATATTTAAGACTCTTGGGTTATTTAAAAGGGAGATTTGGATGTATAATTATGTAAGTTCTAGGGTAATAGTATGCCTTGGGCATAAGGGTAAAAAAAAAAAGTGTTGATGGTGTTGATGTTAATAGTTATTGCGCATATACTTGACTGTCCTTAAAATAGTATTGTTCAAAATATAAGAGTCCTTTAACACAGTTTTAAGATAAATGTAAGTTGTTTTTTTTTTCCTATTGCATTGACTAATTTTTGAATTTATTACAATTAAGCTACTTAAGATAATTTCATTTTCTTGGTTTTAATCTTCCATGCTGAGAAATACCGTATATATATTATGTTTTGACATTTTCCTTTTATTATGTTTGGGTCATTTATGGAAGAACAGATTTAAAACCAGGAAAATGTGCTTTTTGCCGGGGAAAGCCGTGGAGTTTATCAGGCAATTGCGGGCAATTGATTTTAGTAATTAGCAAATGCTCATGCGAATAACTTAGGTTGATAGTGGTGCTCTGCCCCTTCGCTGCAGTCAGGACAGAGATCACCCTGTGCAGTGTGACGGGGTAGTCGGGAAGTGTTGCCTAGTGATTGCAGCCAAGCTGGAATAGACTTACCCGGAGCGGGAGGCTGGTGTCGGTGTCCTCGGGATGAGCGGATTCAGCAGCAGGTCCCTTTTGGAGACAGGAAGGGAAAGCGCGTGGAGAGGCCGACTTGGATTCGCAACGGATCAGGCACCAGGGCTCGGGTTCCTCCTCCTCGCTCTGGCGTTTGGTCAACTAGAGTGTTTTAGTTCGTACAGCATTTAGCAAGCATGAATAAATTGTTAATTCTAACCAAGTAAAAGGGGATGTTCCCTGAACAGGAGGTTGGGGTTGGGACTTTGCACAGAAGAGGGGAAAAAAAAAAAGGAAGGTTCAGAGTAGAACTGTGTTTTTTATTACTATTATTTTTGTGGCAATAAACACTGCAGATAATATTTTAAGCTATGTTTGCAATAAACCTCTTAATCTCTGAAGTTATTTTACCCTGTTAATCTTAGATGTCTGAAACCCCATTACATTTCTTTGTTAACAAATTTGTATTTATGCTGCCAGTGATATTAAGAGTTTTAGAGGAGTTTGTCTTTTGTTTTCCTACTAATATATAGTCTTAAAGTTTCAATACTGTAAATGCTTACACATGTAAAAATATCTGAATAATAGCAGTTCAGTGTTGGGTTTTCCTTTTAACCGTAAGTGCTTGCAGGACTGGGATGTTGGTGTAATTCCATCAAAAATATCTTAATTCCCAGTGTTGTCTGAAATACTGTGTATTGAAATCAAGAGGAAAAAAGAAATCCTACAGCTGAAGGTTATCAAAATCTAAAGGGGTATTTAAGAAGCTCAAAAATTAAAATGTCAGGGCTAACTTTAACGCTAGAAAGAAAAAGTTACTAATATAGGTTTCCTCCTGTGTTCTACAGTCTGTCCAGTGAAGATGCTGTGTGAGGCTGCTTTGAGATGCTAACAGGTATCTTGAACTTTTGGTTTTCCAGTGCAGCATCTCTAAGTAATATTTTGCTGTAGGAAAAGGCTGAAATCTTGATTTTTAAGCATTTATTCACCTCCTCCCCCACCCAAAACAAAATCCCGCCGGCAGGTTTTATTTCCATGATTTCAAAGGTTTTTCCTAACTAGAAACAAGTTCAGTTTGTCTTGTATCTGTAAAAGAAAAACAAACAAACATGATCATCTCTTCACAATTAAGTCTGCTTTCATTATTTACATGCCCTCATTTCCACTGTCATTTTTATCATGTCTAGCAATAGAGCTCCAAAGTAGCATAAAATAGGGTTTTTTGGACATACTTTAGCCATCTACTGTGCCTAAATGGATGAATCTAAACACACTTAAAAAAACTGCACTCCAGGAAGTGCAGTGGGAAAGAAATGAATCTGAAACAATTCTATAATTAAAATGTCCTTGTGGGCAGATCCAAAACTGCAGTGTTCTTTTATTTATTTATTTTATTAACAGGAAAGTGTCTCCTTTAAAGGGAAAACCAGTAAGATTGGCTTTAGTAGCAAAAACAAATGGTCAGGAGGGCGTTTGTGATATTCATACAACGTATCTGCTTTTGATTCCGGAAACTCTTTCTAAAAACGGAGATATCACTTATGTATTTGGAGTCAGATCCAGCTTCTGCCATCCTGCAAAGAACATTTAAAAAAAAACCGGTAACTAGAATGCAAATCTAGTGTTTAAATTTTTTTTTTGCCTTTTTTTTTTTTTCTAAAGAAGTAAAAAAATGCTTATTTTGAGACCTCATTCCAAATTAATTTCAGATGTTCCTGAAGAGTTAACGGCATTGGTCTGTGTTGTTAACTTCTAACTGATCCATTTGCAGAGCTGTATTGCAAACCCAGGAACCAGCAGTGGTGATCTGTGCCCTGAAAACTGCTCACAGAACCGGGATGCAATTTCCCTGGCGTTACGGACCTTGCTTTAACGTTCTGCCGTAAAGAGCTCGAGGAATCCGCCCCCTCGCTCGGCGCCTGGTCCGTGTGCGCACTCTGTGTCTGCGCGCCCCGTAATGCGGTGCCGCCCTCCGGCCACGTCTCCGTCCCGGCCTGGCCGTGTCCCGGCTCGCTTTGGGGCTGGCAGGGGCTGCACAGAGTGCTGCAGGTTGCCTGCTTCCCTCTCCTGTGGTCCTGCCGGCCCTGTCCGAGGGAGCCAGGCTCTCCTGGGTCCGAGTTCTGCATCTACCAATAATCATAGAATCATAGAATGCTTAGGGTTGGAAGGGACCTCTAGAGATCATCTAGTCCAACCCCCTGCACACGCAGGGTCACCTAGAGCACGTGGCACAGGACTGCGTCCAAGCGGGTTTGAAGATCTCCAGAGAAGGAGACTCCACAACCTCTCTGGGCAGCCTGTTCCAGTGCTCTGTCACCCTCACTGTTAAGAATTTTTTCCTTAAGTTCCTGTGGAACTTTTGGTGCTTCAGTTTGTGGCCATTTCCTCTAGTTCTATCAGTGGCCATCACTGAAAAGAGACCAGCACCATCCTCTGTACTCCCTCCCTTGAGGTATTTATATACATTGATTAGATCCCCTCTCAGCCTTCTCTTCTCCAGGCTGAACAGGCCCAGCTCCCTCAGCCTCTCCTCGTAGGGCAGATAAGGCTCTTGGTTCCAAGGCTAAAATTTCAGAACTGCCTGACAGGACCGTTGAGTGAATGTTAAGTTGCTAACAGCAGATTTCTACCTAAAAGTACACCTCAGATGGTCAAAATGCATTTAGATTCCTTAATACCATTAAACAGCTTCATGACAACCAAAAAACACCGGTCTGTCTAAAAACTATTCTTCTCTCTAGAAAGATGAGTGAAAACTGTAAGCACTAAATCTGCATTTTGAATAGCTGTTCTTCTTAACTGTGCCTCAAATCCAGATCTCATCACTGCTACTGCAGTTACCTAGACAAGTAACAGCCCTCAGATTTCTGGAAGTTAGCAGTGCTCTAACAAATTCTTGAAATGCAAAGACCAATTTGTACGATACAGCACCAAAGGAGCTCATCCTACCTAACAGCCTATTTAAATCTCTGACAACTTACAATAGTAGATCACTTTGTTTTGAATATGAAGTTTAACTTTAACTTCTTTTGCATTATAATTCTACAGGGAGAAGAAGTGGGTGACAGTTGGCGACACATCCCTAAGGATTTACAAATGGGTACCAGTAACAGAGCCTAAAGTCGACGATGTAAGTATCCTGCAATGTCCTCCGTTTTCAAGATGCAGTTTTAGGGACTCGTTTTTAGGGAAGACTGAAAGAAAAAACTGTTTAGCCTTTAAGTTAAGACTGGTATCAGTCTTGCCAACATTTGAATGTCAGAGCTCTAGGGGAAATGCTCATGTTCAGAAAGTGGTGTTGATGGTTCAGGCAGCCTTCCCTGAGTCAAGTTGGATCGATTCTTAGAGAACTACTAAACACTGGGCTTGAAACAGAGAATTTTTGTACTTTATTTGCAGTTGACTTTGAAACCTTTTCCCAATATAATAATGGAAATAAGTGTGTATATATTTGTATAAATAATATATACACATATACACACACATATATATATATAAACAATTTCTTTTTTTCCTCCGTGATGCGTTAGAGGAAAGTAGTTGCTATGAAACTGTTCAGAGAATGCATTCCTGTATCAGTGCATCTAGAAGCACCGCTGGTATTTTGCTCAGAGGCACAAAATACTGAAGTAAGGCCAGGAAAACCCTGTGGAACTGGGAGATCATCTGTATTGAGATGTCCAAATGAAGCAGTAGAGCAAATGCTTCTATTGTAATGCCCATTTTCTCATGGTAAATGTTTTGTGTATGCATCATATTTGCATTCATAGTGTGCATCAGGGAAGTACTGTTTATTTCCCATGATACAGTCACATGGCAGAAGAACAGCAAACCTGAAAATCAAAATTCACAGCACCTGTGCATTGCTTTTAGCTTTAGTTATCAATGCTATTCCTATTTTATAAATGGAAATATTGTTATGGTGAGAATACTAATCGATGGTTCCACAGTAAAGTATAGTTGGGTGTATATCACTAGTTTGGTACTCTCTTCTTGGACTATCCTGTGTTTTCATTTTATTTGAAATGTGAAGTAAGCCCTATTTGGAAGAACATTGCTCTATTAGTAAATCTATAAAATAATAGTTTTTGAATACCAACTTGAAAGAGTTGGTGTCATGGACTTGCCTTATTCAAAGTGTTCAGGGCCTATTTTTGAATAGGGTTGTTTAAAACAGAATTTGTATATTTCTGTGCCTTCGGTTGTGCCAAACATTTTCTTGACTCTGGAATTCGTGGTGAGCTGCTTGTGAACAGTGGAGTCTGTGGAATGGTCACTTGTGAATTGGGAAACCTTTCCTGGTTTCTCAGAAAATGTGCATTCTGTCTCGTACTCAAATATTTGGTCTTGATTTTGTTTTTTTGATACACTGAGGGAAAAGGATGTGCTACTTATGTGATTTTAGGATATTTAGGCTTGTGGGTTGCTATTTCAAGGGTTTCTGCAAATTATTTTCCTACAGTCAGGCGACACTTGCATGGTGGATATCATGGAAGTTTGAAAACACGTTTCTAGTGAGGTTTTTGGATTAATTTTCAGTGTGACTGCTGCCAATCCTAAAGTCAGGTTTCCTCTTAAGAAGCAAGAGTTTGTTTAAAGGTGTGTGTGCAGAGTTTAACTGCAGTATTTGAGGCATCATTTTTAAGTTGAGGGCCCAGATTTGGTGAATTTAAGACATTCCTTCAAAGCCTTTAACATCCTATGGTCACGTTCTGCATGTCACAAGCAGAGGCTGTTGTGCTGCCACTACTGCAGACTTGATGTCATAAGGTTTATCTTCAGACTCTCCAACTCCTCATCAAAACAAATCTGAATATATTTAACAAGTAAATATTGGGTAGGAGTTATCTTAGTAGTTTGTTTTTTGGCATCCTTTTATACCAGATTCAATCTACATATTCAGGAGAAGATGCAGAACACTTGCTTTTTAGTAGAATCCTGTCTTTTCTACTGCTCACTGCTTCAAAAGGAAGTTGTCTTTCAGACAATGTGGATTAGATTTTTCTTCCCTCCTGCATGTCCCTAAGTCATTTTACCCCTTTAAAAACAAACAGAAAACTGGAATTAGCTAGGTGAGCTCTTTCCTCCTAATAGTTTTGGAAGGTTGTTAGGGAACCTCATAGGTTTGATAGCTAAGTGTTTTTTTTTTTTTTTAAAGTCTCAGTTTAAATTGCTTGCAGTCATTCTATCAACATTTCTTTTGTATCTCTTGTGCCTTTCGGTCTTGGCGGGGCAATTACTCCCTAAGAGCAATTATATTCCCTTTGAATATTAGTTTTGCAATGTTAAAGAACTCCATATGCTTTCACCTCAGTTCCATATATGGGAGTAAAATCCGAGTTATTCCATTTCTTCTCTAAGAAGCAAAAATAGAACAAAAAAGCCAAATAGTATGTTAAAGATAGATGGAGAAATCCTTCTACATCTCATTTGTTGAATTTCTCCTGCAGTCTTAGGCTGTGGTTTTATTTTCTTCCCTTTTGGAGGTGGTTGTCTCCTCCGCGGGGTTGGGTCGAGCCTTGCTCCTAGGGCCGGGCTTTTCACGGCCTCCTCGGCGGGATCCTCCCGTGAGTCCCGTTACGCCACCTCTTAATTGCAAATGCTGCATCTCAAAGCAGACGTTGCCCACGTGATGGGTGCCCCTGCCTTTGTGTTAGTGCTCGGAGCGGGTGCTGTTGTTTTGGTCATGAGCGTGCTAAGACCTATTGTTCATGCAGGGTTTCTTTCAATCTTTTTTTATGCTCTTTGTTTTATGCCAGTCTGGTTTCTCTTCACTGATCTTTTAGTTTTAATGAATAAACAGTGTTGGGTGTAGGGAAGGAGGAGGTCTCTGCAGTCTTGGTCATTGAAAAGGAGGTAAATAGCTGTGGTCTTAGTGTTAAAAGTCCTGGATCTGTCTCCTCCTTGCTGCTGTGCATTCATGCATATTTCCAGGTGCTTTCCACGAGCTTCCTGATAAGGAAAAGAGAATATACCAAGCTTTGAAGCTGGGAATTAATGTACGTACTGTACAGTGAGCAGAAGTGTGAGCTCAGAAAACAAATAGTGTCCTGGGTCTCTGCTCAGTGATGTTCTTCCCTTTAGATGTTGCAGCAGGGCTGCTTTTGGCCTTGCGTTGGGAGCTCTTTGGGTTGGTTGTGGTTACCCACATGCACCTCCCAAAAGCCCTTTACAAAGTTTTACAAAGGTTGTGCAGTGGTTTGAAGATGCAAAACATGCTCAAGTGCTAACCATTGCTGGAGTTTCTAGATAAAAAGCTAAATATTCTAGTGCTTTCTGACACTCCCAAAGAATTCAATTGCAAAAATGTCCCTGTGATCATTGGGACTGATGTGTTCTTGATAACTGCAGTGGTTCTTGGGCTTATTTCTCACTTGAAAGTGAAGCAAGATGCTTACAAAGTAATGAGTGGGAAGAGTTTTATATTGAAACATGATATTTTTCTTTCCGGTGCTCATCTGCTTGGATACATGTCTTTTTCTCAGAAAAATAAGAATAAGAAAAAAGGCAAAGATGAAAAATGTGGCTCTGAAGTTACCACTCCAGAAAACAGCTCCTCTCCAGGGATGATGGACATGCATGGTGAGTGGCAGAAGGTCAGCCCCAATTACCCTGTCAAACTACTGTGAAAATAAATGCTAACCATGTCAGATTCTGCATTAATCAGATATATGGACAGCACCATGTTTGGGCCGAAGTGAGAATTATATCAGATAATTCAGTTAGATTTCTGTTTTGTAGATGTCTTAATGGTTATTAAATGCCATTTTCAGTTCAGCTATGTGTGAAAGTAAGTTCTTGCTGGAGCTGAATATGAAATAATACATATACATATATATATACACACACACATCTACAATCCAGAATACCATGCACTTATTTAAGTAAAGTACTGACTTGTAGAGCTTGGTGTTGGGGGGGTAGGGGAGGCTGCTGGTTTTGTACTGAGGTTTGTGCTGGTTTTTTGCTTGCTGGACTGTATTTGAGCTCGTTCTCAGACACTTCAGGTGAGTCAGGGCAGGAGCTACATCAGGGCAGTGCTGTGAACGCAGCCTGGGGTTCTGCTGCGTCTTCCTCCGGCTGGGAAGTCTTCAGCTTGCTAAAATGATCCGGTTAAAAAAACAACCAAAAAACAAACAGCAACAACAAGAAGCATTTTTTTTCTTGCCAAAGTCAGACACTGTTAGATCAACTAATAAAATAGTGCGAGTTGTGTGTGTTAACATGGTATTTATTACAGAGGAGCTTTCACAACTCAGCTTTTAAAAAATTTTTAGATTCTAAATGTTTGGGTAGCAGGTAGGGCTGAGAATATGGCAGTAGTTGAGCTGATTATAGAGGGTCACTTTTAGGTGGGATGTAAATTTTTTGTTAAGTCTTGTTCCCCCATCTGTGAAGTGAATATAATACTTTTTTATATATAGCTTATCAATAGCATTTTTAAGTCATACTGTAAAATTTCATGATAGGCTTAATCTGATCTGACTTCAGACTGCTCTGAAAAGAGAAGGTCCCATCACCAGCTTATATGTTCCTGTAGTCCTTTGGATGTAATGAGCACACAGCTGCAAAGTGAGGTAGATGAGCTTGCATACCTAGCATACAATTTAACTAATAATGTTGTGTCTTAAAAACACCTGCAATACAGTACAGGCTGAAAGGGCAGAAATCATTGCGGTGATGGTGTAGAAAAAAATTAAACGTAGTAATGTTCTAATTGCTTCTGGATTTCCTCAGCTCTCCAGCAACCAAGACTGTGGCCTATGTTATCTGGACATAATAGATGAAAAATAAAATATGAAAAATTAAGATGTTCTTTATATTCAGATCTTATAAAACTAGAGTGACTTGCTATTAATTCTCTTCTTAACAGATGACAACAGCAACCAGAGCTCAATAGCTGATGCTTCTCCAATAAAACAAGAAAACAGTAGTAATTCAAGTCCAGCACCAGAACAGAATTTGACAACACAAGCGGATGGCACTGAGGTGAAGTCCGACGAACCTCAGACAGAAGCCAAGGAGCAGCCTGGTTCAGAAGGTGGGCTGACACCGTCCTCAAAGTTGAGCAAAAAAGTTATCCCTTGGTTTTGATGTATTTTATCTACCTGTGCATTTTAAAGACTGAATAATAATGGTGTGAAAGAAACGGCTTTTGAATTTTCAGCATTTTGAGGTGTTGATTGAAATGTGTCCAGCCTCTCTTGCTTCCCAGTGATCGTTCGTAGAGCAAGAGAGGTCAGATTAACATTCAAGGTCTTTCTAGAGTGTTTTTTTAAGAGATTTTGTTGCTATTATAATCTCAGTCTTCAAAAAATCATTTAAAATCTGCTGTAACTATTCAATCACACAAATCCTAGGAAGTGTTATTCTAGGAGATTAGAGAATATTCATTACCTAGCATGAAAGTAAAAATGGAGATGAGATTTTTATTGTGTAAACTAAAATTTAAGCTGCTCTGTTCAGTCTTCTTAGTTACTTACTCAAAAGCTAGTTCTGACTTAGGTCCTAATTTTCTAAAGAAGTTAGAATATTTTACTGCAGTTCTTCACAGATTAAAAATATATGGGGGTTAAGAGATTGTTCTAAACCTTGCTCTTTGAGCGGTATTTTGGGTAATTGGAACACACTCTGTATTTATATGATTTAGAAGATAGGTTTCTTCATCCTATTATAGCAGATAAAGATGTCCTTAACACCATTCTAATAATTTGATTGCAGAATTCTTCCCATAGCAAAGCAATTAAATTATGTCCTACTGATTCCATTCTTAGCTTAGCAGATCCACTAACGCATTTAAGTTTAGACCTTTTATCTTGGTTATATGAGGTCATTGTTAATTGGGGTTGAAATTTGACAACTAGTTATCAAATTGAAATATATCAGAAAGACACAGCCTTAAAAGAAAACCTCAGCTGACCTTTTCAATTGTGCTGAAGTGTGTAAGGGTTTCCTCCTAGGTTTAATATTGTCTGAACCTGTTTGTGTAAGATTATTATATAGCATACATGCTCCCATAACTAAATTTAGATTCAGGGAGAGTCGTGCCAGGTTCTCTGGATCAGTTCCAGAGCTATTTACTGTAAAATGAAGACGTATCGACAAAAAAAAAAAAGCCTTATTAATATGGCTATGTGCTGTGTTTTTACATTTGTTACATAATTCCTCATTTTCTAGAATTGATGTTTGCTCAAAGCCTTTGAATTGTGATGTTATTCAGCTGCACAGGGTCAATGACCTTACACATCTTTCATTAGTATGGAGGCATCAGGAAGGTCCCTCAAAACTAGGATGAGAAGGAAGAATGAGATCCAGTCTTTATACCGTTGTTGGTGTGGATACAGAAAGAAATAGAACTGCTTTTCTGTACCAGGCTTTTTGGACGAAACTTTCTCAACATACTGTGTTCGACTTTTAATGAAATTTAACCAGTAGAGACTGCTTAAATCCCCCTATTCTCTCTTCAAGTGGATTGAGTGCTTTAACTGTGAGCCCTGCAGTGTAAGTCATGTTTTTAGAGGGATAGAAGGAAAGGATTAAAAATATATATATAGTGTAGGGTGGAACTGGGAGCAGGAAAGAGCCATTGCAAGCTGGAAAACTTCTGCACTTGAATGGGCCAGACATATTCCTTTAATGGTTAAGTTAACCAAACGAATTTCTGAATGCTAACCTGAAAGTAGTGGCAAGAAAGAAAGTGGATTTTAAATATATGGCTGAATTTGAGTTGGGATCATTTGATTCCATTTCCTTAACCACACAATTTTAGGGCCCTTTTCGGTCGCAATTCAGTGATTTCTGTCGCAGCCTCTTCCTTGTGGCTCAAAGGAAGTTTCATCCCTTTTACAAAGTTTATGTTGCAACTTTATTTGCAAATAGCTCTGGAATAGCAGGTGATCCAGGGCACATGTGAGCTGAGCTCCCTCTAGGGACCCATCCCAGCAATTGTGTCCAGCTGGGAGCGGGAAGGCCAAGGTCTCTGCTCGAGCAGCAGCGACCCGTGGTTTTGGCTCTGGAGTTTGAGCTCCGTTACAATTTACAGTATTGTTTATATGAATTATCGTATAACTTTTTTATTTTGAGGATGTTGTTAGTGAGAGAACAACCTAAAAACTCCTGCTGAGCTCTTTCATTTGTTGTTTAACATGGTTTCTTGAAATTTCAGATACCTCCGACGAACAGAATTCACAGTCTTCAATGGAAAATTCTATGAACAGTTCAGAGAAAGCAGAAATTCAGTCCTCTGGAGAAAACGATGTAATTACAGAGGCATCTAAAAACACTCAGGTAACTTTTGAGTGCAAAAGAATTTGGAAGAGAACGTTTTTCTTAAAAGGCAAATGTAAGGAGATCATTTCGGCTCATTTCCTAAGGTGATGGCAATAAAGCAGTGGTAGAGTATTAAATAGACATTATAGACTATTAAATGTATATGAATGTATCTATTCTTATGGCTCATTTTGTTGGCTTCCTGCATTTCGTGCAACTTGAACAGTAACACTAGAACAATCTGGTTTACTTTTCCTGTACTAGGCTGTGTTAGTTTTGTGAGGAAATACTAAAATTTAATATTACTAATGAATTCCTTGGACTTGTGGAGCTAAGGGCAGCCCAGGCATAACCCTTCATCCCCCGGGCTGGTGCATGTGGAGTATTTGCTAGAATTTAGCCCTTTGTCAGCAGATGACAAGAAGTGTAAAGAAGTTGAGGTAAGATGGAACTGGAGGAGTGATTCCAGGAAGTAAATTGACTTGTTTTGTCATTCTCATATCCAGGGATTATTTGTATTTTGTAAATAACACACCAGGGAATTTGCTCTTGCTTCTTGTTTGATGTTTATAGCATCTGTGATTCAGTGCAATGATAACATGATTGTTTTTCTTTTCCCCCCCTGTTAAGGACTCTGAAGGAGTGCCACCTTCTAAAAAGATGAAAGTAGAGGCTTCCCAACAAAATGTTGAAGAGATTTAGACTATAGATTTTTCTGGTCAGTTTTTATGTAAGGTACATCAGTGGGCTTAATTATAGAACAACCTTACTTAAGCATCTTCTCTTGGATGAGGACAGAACTCCTAACTTTTCAAGTTTACCAAGCAAAAATCCAAGAAAGCCTAACAAAGGTTTAACTTCTCAGACACTGAAAACTTTTTCCTGTGAAACAAACATTGAGAACTTTTAAGTTACTGTCTCTGAAATGGTTGGAGTAAACAACTCAGGAGGGGTCTACGCACTGTTTCTAAAGTCAAAATTACAATTATGTTGCTGCTGTATTTTTTTTTTCATTTCTCTATTTAACAATGTAAGATATTTAAGGATGGTACAGGTCAGTTATTAGCTTTCATGTGAAGTTCATTGTTCTGGCGTGATGTCTGCTTTTGTTTTGTGCCTTGTGTTCTGAAAACAGTGCTAACTTTTAAAAGTTGTTTTGCAAAAGTTTCCTTTGCAAAGTGGCCTATGTTTGTATAATGCCATGTAGTAAGGTTTTTGGTTGTTTGTTTAGGGTTTTTTTGTTTGTTTTGGTTTGGAGGATTTTTTGTTTTTTGTTTTTGTTCTTTTTTATTTTAAATCCCTGGTGCTTAAATTTTAATAAATACAGATCAGGAAGCCATTTTCACTCTTGGAGTCCAAGGAGAAAAAGGAGCTTGATATTTTATTTTAGCAGCTATAGTGGAGATCTTTATTGAATGCATGGCATTCGCAACTGTAAATTTGGTCTTCTAAATACTTAACTTCATCAGAAGTTAACATCTGTTTACCATTTATAGTCCAGATCTGAATATTTCCTATAATACAGCAGTTAAAATACTTACGTATTAGGTCCAGATCTCTGTACTGGGTACAATTTTCTTTGCAGAAGAATTCCACTATGTACATAAATAGGATCAAAGGGATTGATGCACAGTGAATTTATTTTCAATTGGTCTTTTTTGATATCAGGTTTTCACTGAACTGGATTTGATTGTACTGTTTCATTAGAAGACGTTTACTTCTATGTTCGAGGTCAATATGGTTTTTGGGATTTTCCTTTCATTTCAGCAAGTCTTGTAAATAAGTCTTGTTGTTTCCATAGTTTCTACATCATGGGTAGAAATGTTTTTCAATTATGTTGAAGTCTGCTTTTGCTGAACCTGGTTGCGAGGCGCCGAGCGTGTGCAACTCCCTGCAAATTTGTGGCATTTAGGGGTGCGGAGCCAACTGCAAAGGCCAGGGCCCAGGGGCTTTGTACTTCCCGGGTGGGCACCCAGTTCTAAGTAGCTGGTGTCAGTGGGAAACACTTAACTCCCACTTGGAAACGTGCCACATGCACGTGCGTGCGGCCAGATCGGGCCCTCAACCCGTCTCCACTTTGGGAGATGGGACTTGTAATTGAAACTATGATCTCATGGCTATGAAAATGGTTGCATATAGTTTGTAAGCTAAGAACTGTAAATACTTTTTTAAATGAAAAAAAAAAAAGTTGCTTCCAGTTGATACATTTTCATAATTAGCTCTTCATTAAGCTTATTTATTTCTGAATTCTCCAATAGTGAAAATGGCTTGCACTTAGACTACTGCATTGCGTTTGCAATTACCGTTTTATTATGGAAAACAAGGGGGAAGTCAGGGGAGGGGATGGAGGGAGGGAGGATTGGGGAGCCACGACTGACCTTCCGTAAAGCGTTTGTAGGATTAAATTCCAAATAATATACAACACTCAGTTTCGGGACTTCTTTATGTTGAAATAAACTTTTTGGATTTTAATTAAATAAAATTGGATTGCAAAACATTCGTGAAAACAGTGTGCTCCCTAATAAGTTTGGGGGATTTCTGGTCTGATCATGAAGTCCATTAACATTCTGAAAATAAGGAAATGAGGAGCCAGAAAATGTTTGCACAATATATGCAATGAAATGGTAGGATTTGCTCTTGAACTGTGTGTATGCCTAAAATGTGGGTAACTGGTCAATGACAATTGATTTGTATGTATATTACATTCAGATTTAAGTGATATTTTGTGAGAAATTCTATTGATATATTAAATGGGCAAATTTAGAAAGATTCAAACTTACAAATATTTTTGTTTTACGAGCTTTTTCTTATTTTTAAGGATAAAGTTAATCTGATGCCACCTTTGAAAAGTAGTCATGTTTACTAATCACTGTCTTCAGGTGCATCACAGCAAGTTTTTTACTTTTATTTTGTAGGTATTTCCAAGGGAGTAAATAGACTTTTGGTTTAGGAACTAATTCCTGTACTTTAGGAAGAAATAAAATATATAAATAGCACTAAAATACCTCAAATTTTTTCATTAGATAGAAGCATTTATTGGCATTATTGACATTGACAGGTTTAATTATGAATTTCCTTTTCTCTCCTGTGGCTTCTGCTCAGAACTGTTCATTGTTCTGTGGCTTTAAAAAAAAAAAAAAAAAAAAAAAAAAAACCAAGACACCATAACCATATTCCTAGAGGCTTTGTTTCTAAAGTAGTAATGCTTTATTTACAGCTTATACAAAGTACATTCAGAACTTTTTATTTTTAATCAGAGATTCTAGTGACAACAGACAACTGAACAAGCAGATAGATTTGGGTTCCTTAGACCTGTTATTGTCAGTCTCTAAGAGAAGAGACTTTGACATTATCTGGTATGAAGAAATCCAAAATAGTGTATAAGACTGTTATTAGTCTTTTCTTGAAGTGCCTGATAACATTTATGGGCCAACGGATGTGATTAAACACATTTTAATGCCAGAAAGTACAGATGGGACCAAACCAGGACCTTGGATTCAAACCCACGTAAGGTTTGAAACCAGATCTAAATCCAGCTTTTATTTGGCTTGGACCTGTCTCTACCAGAAACTTGTTTTATGAACTCATTGTAAAAGGGTTTATTGAAAGCATTGAGACGTGGAGCAGAAGGAGAGATGTAATTTTCTTCAAGATGACTGAAAGTTCTCATACAGCTAATGTTTTAGAAATAGTGCAAATATCAAGAAGTGCTTCCTTGCTACAATGCTGAATGTTGGAGCTCATTTACAAAAGCGAAAAAAATAGAAGCAAGCAAGTAAATTAGCTGAGTGGAACATGTGGGAAGGCCTTCTGAATAAGCGATTTACTCAGCCAAACATTTTATAGCAGAACTATTCCTTGGAATTTTTATGCTTGGGAAAGTAGTTGTTAAACATTCCAAAAAGTGCTGGCACTTACAAAACAACAACAACAAAAATAATCAACAAGGCAGTATAAAAATATTGGTTTTGGGTGGCTATCTTCATACATAAACATGGTCATGTTTTGGAATGTTCTTTATATCTAAGGGCCTGTTAGAAGGTGTAAAGAATTTTGTTTTCTTCAATACCTAATCGTTTTCCATCTTATGATTTGTGTGTGTGTGTGTTGTACAGCAGTATAATTTTTCACTTATTTATTCCATCAGTAGTTATGGTTTGTACAATGTACAATGGTTTCATTTCAAAAATAAAATAAAAAATCACGACATGAATGCTGTGTGAATAATTTTTATCAAGAAACAACCCCAGTTTGTTTTTTGAATTTAAAATAAATTTCAGTTTTTATGAATAGTCTTTTTAAATGTGCATTCTATGGTGTCTCATTCGTTTATGTGTAAAACGGGTCCCTTCAAAGGACCCAAGGAGTCTTGGTGTTGTTTTGGCAGGACTTTTTGCCTCTCCCCGTGACAGGTACCTGCTCCCTGCCGCGAGCCCCATGGTCTGAGGTTGGCCGTAGGATTCCCTGCACTCATGTGCTTCACCAAAGTACCTATAGATTTGGGGCGATTATAGGATTTAGGTTTAAAAACTTGAATCCATTTTTTCCCTCTCCATGCCTATTACAATTGAATTCTGATTCAGCAATTTTGCCTCCTGTGCTAAAACCATGCTGTCTTGAAGGAATATCGTCGGAAACAGGTGGACTACAGATTTTCCCTTTGCACTGCAAAAACGCTAAGAAGCGGCATATCCAAAACTTGCTATACTGATGTGTCTGGCTGCTTTTGCCCCTTGGAGTTGCCCTGTGGAGTTCCCGGCTATGGAGAAGAGAGAGGAAAAGAGAGAAAAAAAAAGGGGAGGGGGGGCAACCAGAAGCCTTGACTTGGTGGGCACAGGTCACCTAAATACTCAATTTAAACAGGCAAGAGGATCTATATGGTAAATGGATTTATTGTAAGGACTGCATTCTTCCATGCATGTGCAGTACTTCCATTTAGGCTGATTAGAGGAGAAAATTAGAGGAGAAAACCCTTAATCTGCCCTTAACCCCCTAAATGACATCAAATGTTTTTTGTAGCTTAATGCTGCTAGCCCTTTTTTAAATGATGATTTGTTATTAAATTGCCTTAGATGATGACATTGCTGTCCAGCTGCTTTATTTTAACGTTGTCCCGCTTTGCAAACGGGAAGAAGCAAATGTAGCAGAGCTGTGTCTTCTAAATAAGTTAGTAAGCTAAATGTATAGGCTGTTGTCATGAGTCGTGTACATAGCACAGTTACAGATCTAGAGCTGTGATTTTTGAGGGGCTTTGTGGGGTGAACCTTCTCTGTCCCCAGGATGAGCCACTCCTTGGCCTTACTAATGTGCTTTGATCTTGATCGATAGGATCTGTTGCATCCCGTGCACTTTCGAGAAGGACGAAATTCAATCTTCCACAGCTATCCAGGCTTCTTGCAGGTTGTTTCTGGAAAATAATAAACAATTTGCTGTATACAAGATGGTTTGGAATCCGGGAAATACTTGTAGTGTTTCATGTGTGCAATTGCTGCTGTAGGGGGGAGAGGAAAGTCACTGTGGAAAAACACTTTGTGCCCAGAAAGAAAAGAAAGCACCCAAGGCACCTTGGGTCTGGTGCCTTCCCTCCGGGCCTTGCTGCCTTTTGGTTTTTAATTCCACCTGAATTAGGACAGATGGATGGTGGCAGAGTCCTAAAAGCAGGTATTAAATAGCATTTCAGTGATGTTTTCTATGCGATGATGGGCTCTTCTCTCTCTCATATAGCCAAGATTTCCCAGAACTAAGGTCTGCTTCCTAACTGTGGCTAGGATACTTTTTGGTCCTTGATGTGAGGAAGGACTAGGGAGGATCCTGCCCCTAAAACTGCTGCATTTTTGAGGAAACAACACCCCAAAATCACTCTTTCCCCCGTCTTAGCTGTTAAGACCTGAGCACCCAGCAGCGCCGCGGCCCTCGTGGTGCCTCTTTTAGGGCAGGCAGGGAAGGAGTCCAGCTCGGAAACGCGCTTCAATGTTCCCGTTAGCTGGAAGGAAGGAAGAAAAAAGAACAAGAAAAAAAAAAAAAAAAAAAAAAGAAAAGTTGGTTTTTTTTTTTTTTTTTTTGTGCTCGCAGCACAGGAAGGGGATGGCCGGGGCGGGGGGAGGCCGCGAGGGGGGCAGCGAAGGGCCGCGGGGGCCGGTGCTGCCCCGCTCGGGTCCCCAGGCGTCCGCGGCCTCGCGGAGGCCCCAGGCCCCGGGCGGGTCGGAGCGGGGCCGGGCAGCGCCCGGGAACGGGGCTGGCGGGCGGGCCGGGAACGGGGCGCGGGAGGGGGCGGCGCCGCGGCCGCGCCGCCCCGGCGGGGGCGCTCCCGGGGCGGGGCGGTGGCGGCGCAGAGCGGCGCGGGCGGCGGGCGCGGGCTCGGCCGGGGCTGGCGGCGGCGGCGGCGGGAGCGGGGGCCATGGCCGCCGACGTGTTCATGCGGCCCGCGCGGCTCCTGGGCGCCGCGGGGCCGCTGTCGCCGCGCGCCGAGCCCGACGAGGACTCGTCGGATACGGACGACGGCGGCGCCTCGCCGGGCGGCGGGCGGCGGTGCGGGCCGCGGCGGGGGCAGCCGCCGGGCCCCCAGATCATCCACTCGGGCCACTTCATGGTGTCGTCGCCTCACAGCGAGCACCCGCCCAAGAAGGGCTACGACTTCGACACGGTCAACGAGCAGACGTGCCAGACGTACCGCTTCGGGGCGGCCCGCGGCGGCGGCGCCGGCGGCGGCGGCCGCCTCAGCATCGACGCCTCCCTCACGAAGCTCTTCGAGTGCATGTCGCTGGCCTACAGGTAGCGGCCTCGGCGGGGAGGGAGCCGAGAGGCAGGAACGAGGGGCGGACGGCGCCGAGCGGGCCCTGTCACCGCCGCCTTTGTTCTGGCGGCGCTTCCTGGGTCCTGCCCGGCCGCCCCGCGCCCCGCCGGGGTGTCGCGGGCCCCCTCCCCGGCCGCCTTTGTCCGCCCTCCAAAATGGAGGCGGCGCCGGGGGGCGAGCGCCGGGCCGGGGCGCCCGGGGGGCCGGGCCGGGGCTCCCTCCGGGAGCGGGGGGACAAGTTCCCTGGAAGGGCTGACGGGGAATTAAAAAAAAAAACCCACCCAAACCCACCCCTTTTCCGTGGAAATAACATTTCCTGGCGGGTAGGAACCATGTTAGCGCCATCAAGGGAAATGAACTTCACCCACCCCGAGGCCTTTATTGGTTTTGCAGGTGCTATTTCTGCTTTTTTTTATGTATATTTTTTCATCCCCCAAGTGCTGCTGAATGAAAGAGAAAGGCCCCAAACTGTTCCGTGTGTTTAGCAAGGAGATCTAATGTTGGCAAGCTCACACTTGTGATTATTTTTTGCCCTACAAGTTGCTGTCGAGAGGGAATCTTACCGCGGTGTGTTCCAAGGTGGATGTCAAATCTTCACGTTTACTAGTGAAAATAAAAGCGTAAAACTTGACTAAAAATTAACCAGGCCATCTTTGCATATCATGCTCAGCCTGCAGATAAAGTAGCCAAAAGTCCTCGGAGTGACAAACTGGGCTTTGCGCATCTAGTTCCTCATCAGCCTTTTGTTGGCCTTTTTGTGTTAACGCCGTTTCCGGCAGAGCATCCTGGGGGATTTGAAGCTGAGGGTCGTATTGAACGTGAAGGAGTAATTCTGTGGCGTAAACTCAATGATACTGAAATCTGATATGCGGGCATAAAATTGTGCACAAAATCCATTCTAGCAGGAATGGTTTTCTCCTTGAGGTGAGGCGTGGAGGGTGTCGACTTCGATGACAAAAGCCTCTCTGTAACATCCCTGTATTCGGCTGCCTTAAGATTCGCTTGCAACACTCCATGCAACTCCTTACCCAGGTTCACTTTGCTTACTTGCTGTCCTTGTGTTTTTTGTTTGTTTGTTTGGGTTTTTTTTCTTTTTTTCTTTATTTCTTTTTTTTAATCTGTCTAGCAAACTGACTACAAAATTCTGTCCAAAAAACACCTTTGAAATCATTTTAGAAAGACTCATTTTGGGTGATGATCCTGGGTATGAAATGAGCAGTTATCAGTGTTTAAAGAATGGTAGATTAAGCATGTAGACTGCACCCTGCACCTTCCAAGTGCTCCCTGCCTATATTGTCCATGGGGAATTTGTGATGTTCATCTGGACACCAGCAGGCTTTGTGCTGTCCTTGCAAATTTGGGATGAGAAGTATTGCCTGGCTTATGGGGGGACGTTTTCTTTGCCTCAACCGCATCTTTCCATAACCATTTATCCAATTTAACACTGACAAATCATGTAGATATTGTGTTTACATTTCCTCTGCCACCTTCACTGGAGAGAAATTCATTCTTGAAAATACTTAAATATTCAAAGAATGCTCTGAACTCCGAAACAAAAAGGTGAAAACGTGTTTTGCTCTGTGGCTGCTGCAGAGGCTGCAGTGTGGGGCATGAGCTAACGAGCGAGCTGGGGTGATGTGGCTGGGTTAAATGCAAAACAAGGAAGTTGCTGTAACAGCTCTGCGTGTGTGTAATACTATTTACACTTGACACCTGCTGCTGCTAGCTAAATGCTTAAAGTCTTAAGAAGCACCAACTTGTGTGTTATCTATTAGCTTTACCAATGAGCAGGAAAACCCAAGTTTTTCTTGATTACCTAGATAAGCCATCCTGAGCTGGCTGTGTTTGACGGTGTCCAAGCTTATGCTGAATCACCTTTGGTTTGGGATGCATAGCATAGCCTGTGTTTTTTCTATTTTGTCGTCATTTTGAAGTGCTGTTTTTTTATTATTATTATTTTTATTTTTAAATACAGTTTTGTGTCATTAAACAACTGTCAAACATTTCAGAATTAAAAAAAAAAAGGCATCTATTTCTGAACGAAAGAGTCTTGCCTTTAGTAGTACAGGCTAACCTGAATTTGATCTTCATATATATTTCAGTCACCTATGCAGTTGCACAGATAGGAAAATCCAATTTCAAGTGATCCACTTCACAGGGAAAATATGACCACACCATAATAGAAAATTAAAACAAGCTTCTAAATCAATAAGTTACCTATAAGCAACAGAGCACACAAGAGGCGTCACGTGGGCTGTACTGCACGCTTGATGTAAACGTCACCAGTTACTTTTATGAGATTGATGGTGGGAACCAGAGCATACTGCCTTTAAAGCGATTTGACCATGCACAGCTCGTAGGTAACGTAAGTAACTATCATTGACCTGTGGCAGGTAGGCCATTTCAGAAACAGCATTTTTTTAAAGGTGCTTTCCAAAAGGAAAACGAGTTTCGACACTGTTCATGCTAATAATGACAAGCTATGCCAGCAGTTATGTGGTCCGTGACGCTTATCAAGCAGAAATAATACAAGAGATACGTAATCCTGATATTTAATTTAGTAAACCCCTTTAATAACTTTAAAATTATCTGGATAATTCCATTATCTAAAAATAACTCTGCAGAACTGAACTATATTTTGACACATTCTGACCATAGCCCACCATAGTGCATGGTTTGTTTTTTTCCCCAGTTGGGGATAGAAGGATTTCTCCTCTTCATTTTGCCAGGCACTTGATTTTAGTGGAAGAATAATTTTCAGCTCCTTGCAGTTTCCAGGCCTCAAGCTTACGTGAAGTAAACTGTAAATCTTTTATTGGCCTAGTAAACTGGTATATGGGGATATTAGAATTCTCCGGGGAAAGCCCTGCTCTGTAAACAATGGATGTTGTCTGTTTAAGGTCTGAGCCCCCTATCCCCAGGGTTTTGGTGCTGTAGTGGTAAATTTTTGGGAATGGTGAATGCTGCTAGAATGACTTAATGTGAAGTTTGCAGGAAATAATGTATTACTCTTGGAAAAACTGGTCTTAATGCTTTAGTGCTTTAGATATAAAATATGTAAAAGACAGGACAGACTTCAGCTGGTCCTCCCTTGGCGTGTCTTGGCTATGCCCTTTAAGGCACGGAGGGGTTGGTGAGTGTCAGGGACCGTTTCCTCATTTCTTTGTGAAGGCTCCTTGCTTTTGCAGTGCTCTGCAGAAAATCCCTGCAGTTGAGAAAACGGGATTGCCACTTGAGCGTGGAGTGTGGTCAGGCACCTAATGTAAACAAAGCACAAGCTTTATTTTAGGAATTAATGAGTGTGAGTAGTATCTTTAATGTGTGTGGTTTTCTTTTTAAACTTCTGTTGCATATAATTATGCCAGTTGATGTCCATCTTATTCAGCGGTAGGATATGATAGGGAAATGCAGATGACTTTGTGGGCGCGTTTGTTAGTAAGCAGCCTCAGAGCTCCCTCTCCTCCTAATAACAGCTTAAGGAGCGTGCCAGGTGTTGTACTTTAGGTAAGAGCGTTAGCCTTGGCATTAGATACTTGTCTGAAACCTTCTGGATCCTGCTCGTTAAAATTGCACAGAGCAGGAGAACGGGGCTGCCTTGTGAAACCACTTGCCAGGTTTCTTCTAGATCTCATCTCTCTCCAGCAATGCGACTCCTCCACTTTATGCAGATGCAAGCCAGAGGCTTTCCCTTCGTCGGGAGATCGACGTTAGGGGTCAGCTTGTTTCCAGAGCATCTTTTCCACGTATTTCTTAGTGCAGGGTGTGTTTTGGAACCTTCTTAGCTTTGGTGGGAGCAGGTTTGAGATGACCAGCCTTCAGGATTTGACTATTTTATGTGCTGCTTGTAAAAAGGGCTCTGATGAATACACCAGTGTTCATGCTAATTTGAACAGAGCTGCTGTGTATACAAGTAGTCACAGTGAAGGGTAATTTCAAAGCAAGAGTGATTTACTCAGAGCGCAGTATGAATCAGGACATAGTTACTGAGCTTATTATCTTACTTGTGTCAAATGCTTCACATAGTCATAGGCTGTTAAGCTCTATTTAAGAGGGACTGCTAAATTCCACCTTGGCAACCTTGGACATCAGAAAGGTTGCTGAGCACTCCTCATTTTGAGGATACACTTGTTTTGCCACAGCAAATACATAATGATGATCGTGTGAAAAGGCCGTGGCTGAAATTGGGGTGTTGGTGTCTTCTGTGCTGTACATTGTGTTTAGAGATAAATGGCATAATTTTGTAAATGGAGAATTAGATGATGGGACAGCCCTTTTTCGGTTCTGCCCCTGGTTATTTCTGTGGCTCTGCAGGTCACAAGCTCTAATGGGTTTTATGGACCAGGCTGCGTGGGCTATTCCTACACACTGGGTGCTGCATGGTGCTTTTGAAAAGCGTGATTACTATGTTGTTGATGTTATCTTTTAATTTACCGTTTAATCTATGTGTTTTGTTGTAGTTCCTTTGTCCTGTGTTTTCACACAATAAACAGATTTTGTTTTCTGGCTTAAATACAACTTGGATTTCATAACCATAATTTTTGATGGTTTGCTGAAATAGGGAAGTGGGAGCTGGTTTGTTCCCAGGTTGCCAAGTCTCTGTAGCTCATCCCTGGTCTGATACAAACTTGAGATGGGTGAGATTTGGACTGACTTTTAGTGAACATGTCCTATAGCATGATCATGAAATGACGTGCTCTGGATTAAACCAAGGTTGGTGACCACCAAAATTAGTGCTTTGATTGCCAGTTCTCTCCCCCTACCAGTTTTCATTTCTTTCCTGGGAGTAACAAGATAAGTTACAGCTAAGAAACCCGGAGTTCCAGTCCTACATTTACTCATGTTTTTCCACATGCTCCTTTAATAGGTCACTGAATCCCTCTTGTTTTGTCCTTCTGTCATGTGGAAAAAAAAATATTCCACTCATTTGAAAGGCAGAGTTGATACACAGTCGGTTCAGCATCTGCTTATCTGTCTGCGTATCCTTAAGCTATGATTAGCCTTAATCAAACAAAGCGGGGGTCTACTGGTGAACGAGCTGGAAAGTGGTGGGAATTTTGGTGGAGAAACGGTGGGAGTTTTGTAACTGTGCTGAGCTGGGGGTAGGCATTTCTGAGAGGTCAGAGACTCACTGCTGTACTAAATTTGCAAAGAAATTGAAAGTCTGTGTGTAGAGGGACCTCTGTAAGTTGTTTTGTGTAAGTGGATTTTTTTTTCTCCCTGGTGACAGTACTCAGAAATCTGTTGCAAAGAAAGAGTGAGTGAGGAGTGAGGCCAGAACGTTGCTGAAAGTTGGAGTCAGATTAATTGCTGAAGAGCCAGGAGTGTCCATAAAGCCACACAACGCAGTGGACGGAGTTGGTAGAGGTTAGTGGAGCTGGAAGCCAGGTCAGGAGAAATGAAAGACACTGTGAAATTCAAGTCAAACCAGTGACCTTTCAGCTGGTTGGGAGTTTGAGCCTGGGTTGCAAACTTGCTGAACACACATGCTGGTGAGGAAATGGGTGACAGTGGGGTTGACTGAGGGGCAGCAAGGAAGGGGAGGTTACTGAGGGTGATAGAGACTTTGTGGAGAGGAAGGAACATTGGAGCTGCAAGTAGAGGAGAACAGGTTGGAATAAGGATGACATGGGGAGGAGGATGTGGCTCTAGTGCGGTTCAGGACAGGAAAAATAGGTATGGAAGGTGTGACGGCAGGGAAAATAAGGGTAGGTCATTGGAGGTATGTCTGGAGGCAGAGAAGTCCTGGGGTTTCTTGCCCAGTATTTGGTCTGTGCCAGGACAGCTTGATAGGAGGCACTCAGTGAACTCAGTCTGCTGAGGGGAGCGAGGACGTGGCTGGGGCAAGCTGAGGGAATCCTGCATGATCCTGCAGGGATGAGGAGGCAGCAGGGATGAGGAGGCAGCAGGGCTGGGGTCCAGGCTCGGTCCTGCTCTTCTAGTGCTGCCTTGTCTCCTTCTGCTGGCAGAAAAAAAGCCTTGTGTAAGTAAATAAAAATCCAAATCAGTTTAAAAAAAAAAAGAAATAAACTTGGACACGTGTGGGTTTAATGTACTATTCATTTGTATTCAGCAAACTTTGGACTATACGGTTGTTATTTTCTTTCTTTTGTATGGAGAAACTAATTGCATTTACAGTTTTTATTAGCTGTCCTGTAGTATTTTAACATCATTGGCACAAGCAGTCTCTCTAAAGACCAAACTTCTAAGCTATTGCTGAGGAAAAAGACAAGCTTTCTAAGCTCTTTGATGGCTATTGAAATATTTCACAGCTTTTATCCTCCCCCCCCCCTTTTTTTTTTTTTAACTTTCATACTGGGTAGGAAACCTTTAAAATGTCTATAAAACAATTGCAGAGATAATTAGGAAAACTACTTGTTTCAGTTGTCTCCAAAGAAAATAGAGTTGGTTCTTTGTGTTCCAGACAGCAATGGAAAAACCTAAATCTGATTGTTTTTAGTGCAGGCTAGATTTAGAGCTTCTGAAGCAGGAAAGCTTGGAATACATGGTTAAGAAAAAATAGGTTTTCCAGAAATCAAGTCCGGTAGTTTAATGACTAGAATAGAGATTCTGAAAATGGACTATATAAAAAAAAAAAAATCCTGTTTGCTCAACTGGGAGTTTGAAGGTCATCGTTGACTTACTTTGAAAGTCATTGAAACTTGCACTCCTGATGGCATTCACAATATGATAAATGTGGACATTTCCTTGCAATGAAAAGCAGTAATCAGCATTGGAAATATTCTAGTATGCCTTTGTTTACTTTGTGGCACAAGCACAAAGCTTCAGATAGCCCTTTCTTTCTGGTTTGTTTTCTGAATGATCTTAGATAAATCATTTAACCACTTTGCGTGTCCCTCTTTCCCTTTTAGAAGTGACCCAAACAATCTCAGTGCTGCAAGACCCGAATGATCATTTTAAGAGGAGAAGAGCATGAAGTGCAGAAGTTTACTAATAGAGGACTCCAAAAGGCAGGTGTGCAACGATTGGCATTTCAGTTGCAAACCTAAATGATAATGGGAAAAAAAAGTAAGACAAGTGGAAGATTTAGAAGGGGAAGGGGAACAAGACCTGCACCTTATTGACAGTGCTGTTAGGAAAGCCACTGGTCACTGTAACTGATGAGAAATCTTACGGATGCAGGTTAAAGGGTAATAAAATCACCTAGTCTTTGAGTGATAAATAAAGGACTTCTGGCAGGCCCTGGTGTGCTGGCTGCCTTTGTGCTCACAGAACCCTCTGTGAAGAGGACCCAGTGGAAGCAGGCTGTTCTGAACCTGAGAAGAAGCATCATTCTCCCTGCAAAAAGGGATTGCCCAGGAAGCTGAAACAGTGGGAGCATTTGCTGCTGATGGTGAGGCCTTCTGGAGAACCTGGAAAACCCGCCTGCCTTTGGGACAGCAGCAGCTCTGTACCTGCAGGGCAGTTTGGGCTCTCCAGCTGCAGCGCGTGAGTTCTTGGGCTTGGAAACCTAAATGGCTTCGACCTCCTTGAGCTGCCAGTTGTCATGTGAGGGATGACCCCTTTCCCAAAGAGAAATTCCTGAGCAAGGGGAACCTGCTGCTCCGGTTTGCAGAAGGACACTGCCTCTCAGGAAGCCTGTTCTTCTGTGCAAAAACAAGGGGCTGGGGCACCTTGTCTGCTCTCCTGCCTTTGCTCCGTGTGCTGCCATCACTGGACTTGATCTCACTGTGCTGAAAGAACTGCCCAAGAGAGCAGATGGTTCCTGTACTCAAACCGCTCCAGGGACAGTGTTTATCTTGCTGCCCTTCCTGTTTGTGTGATGAGGTCTCTTGCAGGCTTAATGCCCCTGGAGGATGTTAAAAGAGAGTCTGGACGAAGCCTTGTGCGTTTTGTTGCTATATGCGTGGTTGATCCCCACTCCCTTGCTATCAAGTAGGTTTCAGGTTGTGCTTTAAGGTACTTAAACTTAGAGTGCTGCTTAAGAGCAGGCTCAGGCACACGCCTCTTTGACATACCATGTTTATAAAGTCAGGCAGTCTGGCTATATCATCATATAGGTGATAGAAAATGGGACTGGAGAACACCCATGGCACAGTGAGCTAATTCCTGACAGATAAGGCGAGAGGAAAGTCGGCCAAGACTTCCTTTTTCTCCACCCTTTAAGGGCAGAATGACACAAACCGCTGCGGTTCGTGGCATGTTTAACCTACAAAGCCCCACGTGGCTCTAGAAGCTGCTGCCTCCCCTTTGAGCCTGTAACACAAAAGGTGACAGGCCAGATGGGACCGTCCTTCAGGCCACCGTCTGGATTACTATACAGCAGGCTATTAGTGAAAGAATCTGATCTTCTTTAATTAGGGATATGTAAGTGTGTTTAGACCTGACCACTGCTGACCTACAGATAACCCCTCTTGACACGATCCATTTTGCAGCATAGCATAATGTTTCTAGAAAAAAGGATTGAATTCTTAAAATAGCTAAGTGTGCTACTTAACACAGTGAACATTTTTTTTTTTTTAAAGTGCAGAGATTTTAATGGCCTTTTACACTGCAGTCAGATGGCTGTTTGATCCTTGGGTCTGTGTTCACAGCCCAACATTATCTACAGTAGTACTGCACAGTTGGGGCCTTTCTCATCTCTCTGTTCCCTGTGTAGCTGATGCTAACAGTGCAAGGAAACATTAACAGTGGTTTTGGTCTTTCTTCCTATGCTAACTGCTTCTCTTATGTGATTTTTTTCTGTTTGGGAATGATTTGCTATATATGGAGATATATATATATAAATGCAATGGTAGCATTGTGGATTGCCAGAACTATGTTTATTGATCGCTTATACCACATGAGAGTACACAGATGATATCTTTACAGTTAAAGCACCTGGGCATGTTGTCCTTGGCCAAGTCCAGGGCTCTGATGCCGCTTCAGCTTCGTGTCCGCTGGGCATGGAAGCTCTTCAGCTCTCCCAGCTGGGAGATAAAAGAGCTTTTGCTGCTAGGCACTGGGATCTGCTTGTCTTAAGACTAGCTTGTGAATAAGACTTGAGCCTCGAGGGTGACTGAGGAGGTAAAGAGGAGAAGAATCCATCTAGCCCTGCTCTTGTGCAACAGCTTTGCCCAGCTTGAGAAATAAGATTGCTGCTATTCAGTCCTGGAAGCGGGATGGCAGCTGCGTTGTGCACGTTGGGCCTTGCAGCTCTGGGGGAAGGCGACAGCCCGTGGGGGGTCCCCGCTCCCCTGCGTGGTGTTCGTGGGCTCTTCTGCTGTGCAGGGGAGCCCCACTTGTGCAGATGGGCTCCTGGGGCAGCGCGTGGAGTGTTTGGGCGAGCGCTGGAGCTTCCCGGTCGTGGTAGGTACCGCAGCGTGGTCCTGGGCTGTGTGCTGCCGCGCTGCGTGCGAGACGCTGGCTGTGAACACCTCCAGACCGTTCTTTTGTCCTCAAGTGTTTTCTTGTATCTTCTGGCGCTGCTTGGAATAGCTCCTCAGCAACACGCATAGCCAGACAGAGCTCTTGTCTTTGAATGATCCTTCCAACACTTAAGCCACTTGGTCCCCATATATCAGCAGGGGATTTTTAGCAGTATCTCTAAGTAGCAGGATCCCAGCAAGCCCTGCACAGGCTCAAAGACGCCTCCGCTGCTGGGATCTCCCAGGTTCATTGTTTTCACAACTCTCCGAGCTTGGGATGTTTACTTGAAATCTGGGCCTCCCTTCCCTCTGGCACTGTGTTTACTCTCCCTTCCCTCGAGGTCTCATGGTAACGAGTGCTCTGCTGTGGCAGCTCAAGGACACATCTGCTGAAGTGACCTTGGCCAGCTCAACTTTGAGATTTCTAGCGGGGACATGGTGAATGCGGTGACTTTTCTTGTCCAAGAGTCACACCATTTTCCCAGGCTGCAGGATTCGGTCGTCTAAAGCGAAGTTCTTGTCCGCATCACCCCCCCCAGTGCCTGGGGCTTTGTCACCTTCATGGAATTATCACCCAGCCAAATTCTAATGCAGAGCATGGGTCAGACTTGGAAATTAAAATGAAGAATAATGATGCAGAAGCCAGGCCTCTGCGATGGTATTTTGCCTCTTTGGAGCAGCTGGAATGAAGTAACACCGAGGTTTCACAATAGAGCTAAAAATATCAGCGGCCCACTGCGTTTAATTACTATCTAGCAAGAGTACATTCTTGTGAATATGCATGTGAGCTGTCACGAGCTCTGCAGCTAAACTTGCTCTTGCTGCATTTTGCATCCAGATTTTAGGCTGCTGGCAAATTTACTCGTGGTTTATCATCCCTGTTGACTCCATTCCCAGTGGGGCAGAGATCAAATGGAGAGTGAAATGTGCAGGAGCTTCTCAGTTCCTTGTGGTGGTTCTTCGAAGTCTATGGCTGCTCTTCATTATCTCGTTACTGTGCAGACCTTTGCGTTCAGTGCAGTGCTCTGGCACTTGATGCAGCTGCCATAGCTAGGGAAGCTGTTACTTCGTGGTGTTATCAGAGACAGAAGTGATGGACAAAGTAGAAAAGGAAAGGCATGCAAATAAAAAGAGTGAAAAAAGAAATATCTGGGCTTGGCAGCTGCTGGCAAGAGGAGCCAAACGGGAAGAGGCCGGGGGAAGGTCCTGTTGCCTTTCTGATGTGCCAGTCAATGGCTATGGGCATGATCTGCTGTCACATTCCCCAGAGCAAAGAATGATATAACGTTTTATTTTGTAGGGTAGTTGGTCTCTGCTCATTCTGGTGACATTCTGGGTGTTTGCACAGAAGCTGCAGCCATGTGAACATGCTTATCCACGGCAAGTGAAGCTCTGCTAATGCTCCTGGCAGTGGGACTTGCGTCCGGAGGACTCGCTGGAGCTGAGCGAGGGGCAACACGGCAAAGACGGGTTTTCCTAAGCTGTCCTGGCTCTGTAGTTTGCTTGCCTCTTAGCAGCACATAAAGATCTGGGTTCTATTTATCATTTTTCTCATGTTAGCTCATTCTGTACAGTGTCCAAGAAGGTATAAACGTTTCCCTGTATGTGTTCAAACTGCTGTGCATTAATGTGTGCCTAGATAATTTAGCCTCAGTCCAGTGTTTTGTTTGCTTGGTAAATACCTGTCCCTGGCAGCGAGGAGGGTGAGAGAAGCTGAGTAGAAAACATGGTGGAGGAGCACGAAGCAGTGGAAGGCAATGACCTTTCTGCTCTTGCCCCTTTATAATACAGCTTTTAAGAAAGCAAATTGAGAGGGAGAGTTGTATTGTGGCGAGCAGGGTAGTGACCGAGCAGCATTCACAGAAATGACTCTTCTGTGGTTGAGGATATGGAGTTTTCAGAAAGGAAGGGCTAAATCAAACACTGCCAAGAATTTGAATATTATTGTGAAATATGTTTGTCTGCAGAGCCAGAGAAGTTCTGTGCGTGTTGTCATTCTATTTCAAATGTAGCTAGTGTTGAGATAAGAGAAATAACTTGGTCAAAGATACAGATATCCTTAAGGAGGAAATTGAACTAATTTCAGATTCTTAGCAGCCATATTTGACACCTAAAACCTACTGAAAATGCAAAATAGAGCTTTTGAAATAGCTGAGAATTTGAAATGGCCTAAAAGTAATGGCTATTCTCTGTTAGAGAATATCTCTAATATCCTCTATTATTAAGTATGTCATTCTCCTTCCCTTTTCAAAGCAGAGACCTGACAAATCAGTGCACGTGCTCATCTCACCAAAGCGTGGAAAAAAGGGCGTCTCTAAAGAGGCCAGGAGAAATAGTGCGCACAAGTGTGCTCTGGTACAGGGAGGGAGGGGGGAAATACCATTTCCCTTTACAACAGGTTGGCGTCCTCGTGATCGTGCATCGAGTCGGGCGCGCCGAATGCTCAGTTAACCTGCTCTCCGGGCAGGAAAGCTGGCAAGCCAGGAGCAGAGCCGGGTTCAGCTCTAGCCGGGTGTCCCGGCTGGTCCTTCTTGGAATCTGGTTTTTCTTTGGTTCAGCCTTGGGCTGCCGGAGAGACGTCGAGCCGCGGAGGACACGGTCGTCCAGGTAGGATTTCCGGGAGTTCTCCCGGCTGGAAGTAGCTGGCGGATGGGAGCGTGCTGGGGATCCCGAGGGAACATCACACACATGGTTTTGTCCTGTTTTCATTCTTTCCCAGGCATCTGCTTGTGGCCACTGCTGGAGACAGAGTCCTGGGAAATGTGGACCTTGGGCACAGCCCGCTTGGATGTTCTTAGAGCTCTTATGCTGAAGCAGCCTAGGTCTGGTGCCAAATACAGAAGTGAGCTGGACACAGCTTTAGTATTGGCTGTAAAAAACATCCAGGCAGCATTTTCATTGTCGGCTAACCTTTTATCTTCATAAATAAGAGTTGCCTTTTGGCCTGTAAAAATTACAGCTTTGGAATGCTCTCGTTTTATAGCTGCTGTGTGATACTGAAACGCGTGTTCTCTTCCGGGCAGTAAGATAGCGTGTCGGTGGCATTTGCTTCTGGAGAGCTGCAGATAAGTTTAGCTCGTGCAGCTCTTCCAGCCGAGTTGTGCCTGGGTGCCCGTAGGTGCAGGATATTCCACGGCGTTGTGGAAGAGCCGGTGCTGGTAGCTCGACTCTGCCTGTGCTCTGAGTCACGCAGATGCGGGAGGGTAGTCTGGGATCAACCGCATGGGGACAAGAAGCAGTCACATGGCTGGCTCTGTCCCTCCGGCTGTGCGAAATAGTTAACCCTTCCCATATCGTGTGATTACATTTCACTCATTTGCTACGTCTAGTCAGCATATGTTAGAGAAAGGCACAATTCAACATACAGGCTCTCTACGTAGATGCACAGAAATCTGAAACAAAAGCCGGTTTGTTACTGCTTCTGCTAAAGTTTGGGTCTTTGGAGAAAACGTAGCTCTGTGCAGGGAGGAAGTGCTGGTTTGGTAGATAAACACCGATGGTCTGTCCGGTGTGTTTACTGTTTGGACACATTGGCTTTGTTATTGGCTTTTTGTCCGTGGCATATTTTTCTCTGCTAAAGTACATAAAGCACTCAGGAAAGTGGAGATTGAAGATGATGGAGCATTTTGATTTTTAGTCTTCAGAGCCCATGACCGTGGTGCTCCAGCTCCTCAGTTCTCCTTTCCCTTAGCGCAGTGAGTGTGCACTGAGCATCCAGCAAACTGACTTCTCAGCCTTCCAGACCCAGCAGTTTCTCGCTGGACAGATTACATTTGCTTTTGGCAGTCTTGGACAATGCTTCCTGTTTGCGTAACAAAATTACACTGTTTTTTTTTTTTTTTTTGTCTCTGCTTGTATGCTGTTTAGTCCTTCAGTTTTTATTAGATGTTTAAAAATCTTTAAACGCTATCATTGCAAAGCAACAAACTCTACTTTTCAGTGCAGCTGGGATTGCTTTCCTGAGGACGGGGCTGCCGCAGGCTGATCTCCCACCCCACACGTGGGAACCAGGAATGCCCCTGGCCAGCCCCAGGCTGCCGGCACACGAGCCACGTGGGACGAGTGCGGTGAGGACAGCAGCGTCATGAGCTTCAGTGCTTCTCCCGGGGTCCCAATTAATTCGATGAGGGGTCACTAGCACGGCCTTTCACAGAGCGATGCAGGCGGTTTTGCATGGCTCCTGCCTGAGCTGGTGACCCAGAGGTGAAAGCCTGGTTTCCACTGCTCATTATCTGAATATTCAGCCTTCTCGGGGAGCTGCGGGCCCTAGCACTAACATCACTGCCTTTTTCTACTTGCATCTTTTGTGCATCTTCCTGGCTAGCTTTCATGCGAGCTCTCAAAAATGTATACGTTCTGTTGTAGCGTTGAGTCTTGAACGACTGAATTTGGCAGCAAGTCTGGAGTTCTTCGTGCTGCAGGGAGCTGGTTGCAGACAGCTGGTAGGAAAGCTTTGTTCCAGCAGGCGGGAGCAGGGGAGCGTCTCTGCCCCTTTTAAAACACTTAAGTCACTTTCAGAATAAGATCCCTGAAGTCGGACAGGGTATTTTTAGGCTTGCAGTGCTGCGTGGGGAATGTTACATTATCCTGTGTCCCGGAGTGGCCGGTTTCGGGTTTCCCTGCCCGCTGCGCGGGGTAAACAGTGCTGGGCTCCTGCAGGTCGGGAGCACCGCGCTCATCTGCCCTGCTGATAACTGTGTGTTTGGGTTTCTCGGGAGCCCTGCGTGTGAAGTCTCTGAACTGCAGGTTAGGTGCTTAAAAGCAAGTCCCAGCTTCCCATGTGGTGATAATTTTGTTAATTGAGGCTAATTCCTTAATGTGCAAAATGATCCTGGGGCATTCGTAGCTCTGTACAAGAGGGGGCTTGGTGGCGGCTGTGCTTTGACATGGAAAGGAAGCAGCTGGACAGCAGCAGTCAGTCCCCTGTCTGAAATCAGCTTTGTGTGATGTGCATTCTTATCCTGAAGAGTCCGAAAGGCAGTGACAAAAAGCAAGTTTTAGGAGGAAGTGGGAAATTCCAAAAGACTCCACATAGCAAGCAGGATTTGGGCTGAAGCTGTTCTGAAAGTGAGACATTTGTACTTATCATGCGGGAGAGAACACGCTTCAAAGACAGCAGAAAGCAAAGTTTGCTATCTAATGTGAGTTGCTTTGCTTTACCAAGGCAACAGGATGGTCATCGTCATAACACTTGATATGAGAATGAAAACTTCCTGTAAAGGAACTGGAAGGAAAGATCACAGTAGAACTATCTTTGTTATTCTCACTACATCAGCAGCAACATTGTTAGATATACAAATGCTTCTTCGGCTCCACTGAGATCTTTTTAAGTTTTATTTAGCAGCAGGAAGGCGAGGTGAAGAAAAGGAAGTGATGGGTAAGAGAAGAAAGGGTGCTCCAAGACTGTGGCTTTTTCTAAAACATTCATGGGAGATGGAGATGAAAATAAAGCTGCTGGTGAAGTTGATGCAGCAAAGAAAATCTGCTACTTCCCTTGCCTGTCGCTGCTACTGATGACAGTATAGTTAGTGGTGTTACAAAGTCACACGAGATGCTAAAGCTGACTTACCTTTTGCTCCTTTCATACAAAACACAGAGAACATGTTCTCTGTGTTGGAAATTCCCAGGCTGTTTTATTAAAACAGTTCAGACTTTTACGTGAATGAAACCCATTTTCTGGCCGTTCTGGTGCAGGACACGCCGCTGCCTGAGCCAGACGTCGCGTGCAGTCCCAGCCCGGAGACGGAGGCAGCTGCAGACGGGGCTGGATTTGAGCTCTGCATCTCAAGTAAATTGACTGCAGTCGCCCGGCCTGCAGCTTGCAGGCTGCGAGCAGCTGCCTGGCCTCCTGTGAGCTGGTTTCATGCAGACTGCTTTAAACACAGAGAGGGCAGGCGCGTTTTGTTACAAGGGTGAGTTATTTAAAACGTGATGCATTAAGCTACACCGCAGAAAACATGAAAAGGAATTGACTTTCCACCCTCTTACTCAGTAATTATTGTAGGCAACACCAGTAACACCTCCTGTTTTTAAAGTTACCCACAAATTCCTGCTGTGTAACTGTACTTCTGTTTGCTTAACTGTTTGATCTGAAATTCTGTGTGTCTGAGCCTATGTTTTTTGGATGAAAACTTGGTCAAAGTGTTTCAGTTTATTCCAGTTGTAAAGCTGAGGCAGATTGTGTTTCCCATACTAAAAAAAGAAAGAAATTGCAATGATTTTTCAGAAGTTAATTACCCTGAGGTTTGGAACAGGGCCTGGGTATTTGGTGAGCGGTGGCCCATGTGCCAGATGAGTGCCCTGTCCTGTGAAGCTGTTTTTAAACTCTATCAGGTTATAATTTCCCAAGAAGCTGCAAGCAGTGGCTACCAAAAACCCCAAGAGCAATTTCTTAATCCCAAATAATGTGTTTTGAGATGTGCTGGGTACCATTTCCCTGTGCACTGAGGCTTGGGATTGTGGCAGAGCTTGTACATGATCCTGTCACGAAAACTTTTCTCCCTAAGAACGTACAGAGAAACCTGCAGCATGAAATCAGATGCTTCCTACCTTTTTTTAGCGTTAGCATGTGCTACCATAGCATTCCTTTTATGCAGGATTTAATGCCAGGTCAGTATTAAATATGCATTAGTGCTCAGTTCCAGTTGGGATTTGGATTCCACTGTGTAAAGTAGGTGTTAAATACATGCAGTGTGGGCCCTGGTCCCCAGAGATGTGTAGGTGCCTGGTCCTTCCCCCAAGGAGCCCTTTAAAGCCGAATTCCTAGAAAACTTGATGTTTGCTACTTAGGTGCTCTCCACTTCTACACGTGGCTTGCCATGAAAACAGATGGTAGTTTGTTTCATCTAATGTTTCATACCAGAATATACTGCTTGGGTTTATTGAAATGATTATTTTGAAAGGTCAGAACAATTTCTTGTAGAGTGTGTTTTTGATTTGTTTTTTTAGTTAATAGGCACATATTACTGCGATTTTTTTGTGACTTTCTTAATATAAGCTCTTTAGTTGTTGGCTGTATTTACAGCCATGCTTTCTTCGAAGGGAAGGTCTGAGGAGGTCTGATATTTTCACCCATGTTGCTGTGTGGTAGCTGAGAGCAGATGAGTTCCTAGCAGTCCCCATAAATTGTTTAGAAAAACTGGATATTTGAATGTTTATTTGCAGAGACGGACCGTTTGCCAAAAGCTGTGGCTAAGCGCAAGGAAAACCAGAGCTGCTTTCTTCAGCCTTGCCCCTTGGCTAAACACAAGTAGGGAAATGTCAGCGTTGGGTAAATATAGCCCAGATATAGGTTAGCTTCGTTCTTGTAGCTTTACCTTGCAGCGTTTACTTACAGAGCATGCGGGGTTATTTCATAAACTCTTCTTTGCTGGGAAATTCAGGGAGACATGGAGGAAGAAAGACGTGCACAGCAAGGAGAGAGGAGATGTCTTGCAGCAAGGGGTGGTGACAGCCCATTTCTCACCCCTTTCTGGGAAATATTGGGAGTGACAATAGTTGCGAAGCCTCTTCTGCTTTCTTGCTGTTTTAGTTTTGCGGTAAAGTGAGTCAATATTGGTCAAATGTCTGAAAAACAGGAATGTTTTTAGAAATACCCCTTGATTTGAGACTGGAAAGGAGAAACTGTTGAATATTCCGAGTCTTTAAATAGACTTTGGTTGAAGGACACTGTAGCCTTTGAGTCTCCTTGATATTTATTCTGCCCTTTCTTTTCCCCTTCACCCCATGCTGTTTCAATGCTCTTTTCCCCCTTTCACAACCCGTGTGAAACCCGCGTGTCTCCAAGCGTTTCTCCATGGTCCTTCCCAGCGCTCTCCCAGCCTTGCTCCTCATGTCCCAGCCATCGGCCGTGTTGTGCTTGGCTAAATCAGTGCAAAACTTTTTCCAGGAAAGCCAACTTGCCTGTTCAGCAGGAAGGTTTATAGTGCGTTCGTTGGGGCGGGAATGTTTGGTTTTGTAATATAACTGATATTTTTTATATTCCTGCTTCTTTTTAGGAGGTGCATGCTGCAGCCTTCCTGGGTGAAAACAAGCTTGGATAGCATGTTCTTGGCAGGTGCTGGAAATTCAGTTTGCCAATGCATAGCTTGGCTTTGGTTTGTTTTTCTTTCAATTTTTTTTAATAAGTTGCTTGCAATGGAGGGTCAAAAAATTTTGACCGTTCTAGTGTCTCTATCTTCAAGACTGAAGCCTTATTTTAAAAGGAGAAGAACAGAACAGTGGGACAGCTGGGTTATTGTACAGCATGTTGGACGTAACCTAAGCACAAAGCTCCCTATCATCATTTGTGGGCAACGTAGCATCCCTCCACATCCCAAACCAGCTGCCACAGGAAGATTGCAGGTAGGAGGATAAAAAGGGTGTCCTGGAGAAAACGAACGGCCCTAACGCTTTTAAACAAGCACTGTCTGGGCCTGGCCTCCCAGGGCTGTGGCCCGGATTGGCTTTGTAATTGGGAGTAGTAACGAGCAGGAGTGTGAAAGCGTGGCCTCCTCGCGGGTCCTGCACGCAGTCACTCAGCAGAGGAATGTTTTTGTTTCGCTTGCCTGCCTCTCTGCTCCCGCACACAATGCGTATAATCTGATGCTCTGAATGAACCTTTGTTTGGGGAAATATTGTTAGTTTTGGCTCTTAGAGAGCTGAGCTGACAGGCCCAGCTCCACGGCAAAACAGATTGGAGATTAAAAAACAAACTAAAACCACTCCTTAAAAAAAAAAAGACTGGGGAGAAGCCAAAAAGCACATTTACTTTGTTACTGAAAAGACTAATATGGTTAGTTGCTTCAAAATCCAATTAGATTTTTTTTCTATTGCTTAAATTAAAAGATCATTATTGCCAACACCTGCAAAAAATCGTGGAGTCCCTGCAGTCTGTCTCCTAGATGGCACAGGGTGATCACAAAGGAAAAAAGAAAGAACATAGAGTGCACTTCTATAGATGGATCCTGTAACCAAATTTATGAAGTTTAGGTCTGAAAACAAAATAATTAGTTTGCTCAGAATGGCAGTGCATGAGACAGCTATGACCTGGATGAGAAGTGTTCCCTGCGAGTCTTTTCAAGGTGTCTTTGCTGTGTTTGCTGGGAATACATGTTTGGGCAGCAGGGTCAGGCCTGTGCGCTCTGAGCCTGTGTTTAGAGGTCTGTGTTTAAATTCCATAGATCCAGGCCAGGTGCTGGGAGAGCACAAAAGAAGAAAGTAACTTCTCACGAGCCAGAGATCTGCAATTCCCTTGCACCCGACCTGGCAAAACAGGAGGGTGGAAATGGGGCTTTTCCAATGGAAGTGTGTCAGGAAAACTGGATTCTGTGGCTGGCGCCTGCAGTCACCTGCTTTGTAGCCAGGGATGTGTGAATTGGCCTCACTGCCCGTTTCCTAGTTTTTAAACGGGGATCGGGCAGGGCCTTTCCTGCCTCCCAGGCTGCCAAGACCCCTCTGGTTCCGCACAGCGTTCGGCTCGCAGCAGTTGCGGGGTGGTTTTGCCAGCTCAAGTTCCTTGCTCAGCAGCATTTGTGTGCAGTGGGATGGAGAAGGAACTGGACTTTTTCCCAATGGGGGAAGAGGGGTTTTCAGCCTGTTTTATGAAGACAAAGTGGAACAGTTTTTCCTACTGTCTTTTTGGGGAAAAAAAAAGAAAGAAACATAATGGTATGTGGCTGTTTTGACCATTTCTGAAGCTGATTAAGGCTGGGGTACTGCAAGCTGAAGCAGAAACAACTTAATAAAGCATTTGATATACGTATATATTCTACCGTACTGCATAGTTTTCATTTAATCAACACTTAATTCAGACTTAATCGAGCTTGTATAAGCAGTCCAGACCTGCCCCCTGAAAATTAGTTCTCTTTGGGAAGTATTTATCTTAGTATTTAAAAATAAAAATAACTTCTCCTCTGTCCTTTCAGTATTCTCTTCAGAAACCAATGTTTCTTAAAATAATGTTTTTTAGTAATTAAAAAAAAAGAATGCTGTCCAAAATCCATTTTAGAATTCTCTGATTTAAGGGAGGAGAACAGAGGATTCTTCTGCTGTGAGTCATCTTGTGTCAGAGCTGGATCCTGCCTCCACTGATGCCAGGAGTTTTTCCACTGATTTCAGTGCAGTTGGACTGAATTGTTCCAGGGCTCTGATTAGAGGGAACTGCCACATCTCAGCAGGGGTGGGTGGCTGCTGCACGTGCCCTGTACCTGTTAAGGAAGAAGTTCAACCCTCTGCATCGTCTCCAAAATATCCTGCACAATCATTCATTGACTGCTCTTGCAGACAGGGTCTGTTCACCATAGCCTTTAACTTGTGTCCATTGCAAATTGCTAGTGGAAGGCATCTCTAATGTGTGTTTTTTAAAAGTCTATAGTAAGAGAGCAGCCTTGCATAGGTTGTGTTCCCAAAAGTGAGACGGTGGAGGGGTGTTCAGTGTGCTCCAGGCTGACAGTGTTCAGGAATACCTGTGTAAGGGCAGCTTAAACTCTTAGCTAGCTTGTAGGCTGGGAAATTACAATTCTTAGGATATATTAGTTGAAAAGAAAGGAATGAAATCCCAGCTGCCTGCACTTTAGTGGCTCTTAGAGCAAACAGAAATAGGTGTTGAAGGGATGGGAGCATCTCTTGGGCAAGCAGAGCCTGAGAGGGCTGGGGCTGTTCAGCCCAAGGACAAGAGGTGTCAGGAAGAAGGGACCCGGATCTTAGAGTACCCAGTGACAGGAAGCAACGGGCACAGACCACAAACTGAGATGCAGGAAATTCCACGTGGACGTAAGAAAAATGATTTTACTGCAAGGGCAGCAGTAAAAACTGCAGCTGCCCTGGCTGGAGCAGGACTTGAAGCTGGTGATGTCCAGCAGCACTTTCCAAGCCCACCTGTACTGTGATTCTGTGCACAGCCCAAAATGTTTAAAGCCATGCAAATACAGTCTTCTTACAGAAATGCTTTTTTGGGTTGAGAATCTCAGCTTTTTTAAAATTTATTTTTAGAGATGCAAAACTTCAATAAGTTTAATAAGTTAATCATGAAAAATGATAGGGTAAAAATCTGTTTTGTTACGTACTAGAATTGCACACCGTTTCTAATAACATTGCAGACTGTTAATTTGTGCTTAAGGGAACCAGGTTGCAGCCTCACAGTGGACGTCTGTTTCTTGCACTTTACATATCCTGTAGCGTTGGAAGATTTTCGATTGCTACTTTTAGTGGAATTTTAAAAATTAAGACAGTTCCGTTGCTCTGACAGGCTCGTGCTGCACATCTGCCTGCTCGGATCCCAGCTGCCTGCCGTGTTTCCTAAGCTGGGAAGCAATATCAAAAAGTGGGGGAATGAAATCCAGGCTCTCCTGGCGTTCCTGGGACAGCTGAAGGCCGCAGCGCGGGGAGGCGCAGCCGGGTTTGTCTCCGGGCACGGAGCGCCCCGGGACACGAGGGGGTTTCGGCGCCCCGGGCTCTCCAGCCGCCCCGTTCTCGGCTCGAGCCCGAGTGCCCGGGGTCATTCGGTTGCAGGAAGTGGCGATTTCGCCTAAGGGTCACTTGGGTTTTCTTGTTTTGCTGTTTTAAAACCTGCAGCTGGGTTTGAGTCAGGCAGCCGCTCGGTTACAGCGTGGCTCAAAGGCTCTTGGCTTTGGTGGAATTTGGAGTCGGATCTAAATATTGTTCTCGGCTTCGTGCTGCTTTGTCTGCACTGAGGAGAAAGTGGTTTCACTTGTGGCCTCAACTTGGACTTACACTCAGCTCCCATGGGAACTAAAAATAATAATTATTTTGAGAATAGGTTCTTAATCACTTCCTTCTTTTGATGCACTATTTTTGTTTAGTATTTTGTAAGAATGTAATAGAAAATGTTTTAAACTATTTGTATTTTAATTCCAGTTTTAATTGGCTGCTAGGAGTGTACAAGAAATAATTATAGTTCCTTTCAGGTTTACTGTAGAGGAAAATAAAACGGTGCTCTTGCTGTTCTGAATGAAGGTTGCCCAAGCAGCAGCGCTGTTGTAGACTGCAGGCGCACGGAGCCGTCAAGGGATGAACGTGAACGTGACAGGTTTCGTAGTCAAAGGCGTGTAGACACTGTAGCAGATGCATCAGCCTGTTAATCTCCTCTCTTCCTCTGAGCTGTTAATGCACATACGAGAGACAGAAGGAGGTGTGTGTTCATGTGGGTTTGGAAACCCTGGTGAGCCGGGATATACGGCATGTTATGAACTGGCTGCATGGTGGAGGCAGCGGAGGGGATGGCAGAGCTTGCAGAAACGGGGAGATCATTAAGCAAAATTGCAGAAAGTTTGAAAACCAAATGGGATAATCTAGCCTGGAGTGTGACGGGGACACAGGGGATACAGGCGGGTGCTCCAGCAAAAAAAGGAAAACAAACAAAAAAGAGGTAGCAGGGGCTTTCCTAAAGACTTCGGTGAGCCCATGTAGTACAGGGGGTCTCGGCACTCGGCTAGAGAATAACACGAACAAGCTGGTAATTATTCTTCCTGCTCCTTGCTGGCAGATCACAGTTTTCCCTTACTCCTACCTTTCGCAGCCTTTCCTGCCGCGAGGAAGCCAGCGTTGGCCATTTCATGTGCCCGGTCCTGTTTGTGCTTCCCTGCTTCTCAAGCCCCACGGTGCCCAAGACTGCATCAACCCTTCTGGCATAAGGCGAGGGCAGTAAAACCCTGAAGGGCTCAAACTGTCCCCGTCACGGGCACCTGTCTACACTCTTGCTGGGGAATTGCTCAGGTCTTTTTAGTGCTTTATCTGTCCCCCGCGCCTGCCTCCATGTGCAGACAAAGGCAGAGCAATTTATGTTTAAAGAGGGTAAAGGAGGGGAAATAAAAAAGACCCAAAAAAATCTTTCCATACAAACTCCATAAAGCAGGAAGATGTGTGACTATGAAACCGTGAACGCGAGGGAGGACCCTGGGGCAGGTGCAATACCTTTATTTTAGCCCATGACGTGAGATTTACTAGATTACCGGTATTTCCTACTTCCTCTGCTCTGTCAGTAACCGAAGATTAATGATTCATAGAGGTGTGTTTTAAGGGCTGGGTAGTTAGTGTTTATACAGTGCTTGCTGGAGTCTGTTCCTCTCTTTTCTTTCCTGCCTCGGGAGGCCGCTCGCCCGTACACGGTGCCTCTGCCCGTCCCCTTCTCCCTCGCAGAGCGGTGGGTGACGGTTCTTCCTGCCGTGTTTTGTGCCTCCTTTCCAGTGCTACCAGCCGGGAGAAGCAAAATGAACTCAGACTTGAGTTCGCATTGACTTCATCCAGTTCCTTGCCAAGATCCATGCCAGGCAAAACGAAAAACCAGGCAAACCTGCGTGGAGCTGTAGGACAGGCTTTGAGCTCAGCTTTGAGCAATCTTATTGGCAGCTCATGGAAACTGGCGTTCGAGAAGGCAGAGGCAGCCCTTGGGTGGAATGAGCTGCAGTCCTGCTTGAGATACAGGTGACCACCATGTGGTCAAGACATGTGGTCACAGCTGTCAGCAGAATCCAAAAGAGGCCTGAGAGGTGGACACCTCTCCAGCACCTGGGTCCTTAAACCTTGGCCAAAGCCTCTACACAGACCTCTGAGTCCCTGCCCGAGCATGGATGGTTGGACTTTCTGTTTCTGTTTGGTAATTTTAGGAGGAAGCTACTTATGGTCAAGAGAAGAGCAAGAGAAAACTGAAATTAGAATGTTTTTCTTTCTGTTTTGTTTCAGTGGGAAGCTGGTTTCACCAAAATGGAAAAATTTTAAAGGCTTGAAACTTCAGTGGAGAGATAAAATCCGTCTCAATAACGCCATCTGGAGGGCATGGTACATGCAGTGTAGGTATCAAACTTGGTTGCCTGTCACTAGAAACTGTTCTTTCTACATGTAAGAGGCGAGACAGGAGAATTGAAGTTATGTCTAATGGAAAGTTCAAAAATTGTTAGTGCCCTAGATGTCTGGAAAGTTGTCCTGACAGTATCCTTGAATCAGTCCTCTCCACAGGTCTCTCCGCTGGTGCTGCATGATCCACGTCCTCATTTCCTTGTGGCTCCCTGGGAGGATCCCGGGCCGGATTTTCCCCCGTCTGGCTGCTCGGGTGCCAGGGCTCTCTGCAGGGCCTGCGCACGCTGAGCGCTCGCGTTGTCGCTTTTGTTGCAGATCTGGAGAAGCGCAAGAATCCGGTGTGCCATTTCGTGACTCCGCTGGATGGCTCTGTGGATGTAGATGAACATCGTCGGCCAGAAGTACGTGCGACCTGAGCAGTGTCTAAGCTAATGAGATCTAATAATTGTAACTAGATTTCTAGCCGCATAGCTATAAAACAGCATAGCAAGTCTATGCTCTGGTGCATCTATCTGTCTAGAAAGAACTGTCGATATAACAAATATGTGCTGTTGAGACAGTGCTTGTAATTTTATCATGTTAAGATAATCAAGATGCCAACCAAAGACAAACTATTATCTATGTAACCTATGTCTGTGTTCTAGTCTGGTGAAATATAAGTCATAGAAGTGGAATTTGAATAGTTAAAAGCTTTTGACAGCTATAGCTCTCTTCTGGGTGGAGGTTGCTGCAGTCAGTGGGAAATCAGAGTAGTGACTTTTCAGGATTGAATCTAAGAGGCCCTGTGAAAGCTTTCTCTATCTTTATTCAATTGCTGAAGTGTGATTTCAAGACAACAAGCCTTTTTTTTTCTTTGTCAAGGTAACTTCACAAAAAGAGTGACTATGGGTTTGTGTACTTTCATTTTGTGCTACTGTAAACATATATGCAGACTAATAGGTGCCCTCTGGCTCCTCGCAGAAAACCAGTGAGGCCCTTGATGTGGCAATATTTGGCGCTCTCTATAATGCACAATTCCAGAATAATTTATAAATGCTGTGCCCTTCTAGGAAACAACAAGGTAGCAAGTGCTACTGAAAGAAGTTCCAGACGAGTTTGTGGAACTGTCCCAGAAAAGAACAAAGTTAATGTTTTTGTTGAAAGATGATCCACAAACATAAGAAAGTTGTGTTAAGGCTCTCATTAGTCTGCTGTCCCAGTTTATCATACACTGGTATCTGTGGTACATTAGAGACCCACACTGTTCTGGTCCCTTCGTTGTAGTTAGGGCAGTGGTGGATGCTCTGTGACCTGCAAGGTCACGCTTCTCCTGAGCTGGACATCAGCCTTCTATTGCTTTGTGTCATTCTTAACAGCTTATGTGTATGCACATGCATGTTCATGCAACCTGGTGAAATTTTTCTGCCTGTTTGCTGCAGGGCAGGGTGTTGTAAGCTTTATACATTACGTTTTAATGTATAGTAAGTTCGATTTCAGTTGTTTTGTTTTATTTTTTTGGCCACATCTTAAATATTGGTTATGTTTGATCCAATATGGGAGATGCTGACACTGCAGTCAGAAGGCATCTCTTGTTTGTTATTGTGGGAAAGATGAAACTGGTACTATGTCAGATTTGCTCTGTGATACCTGACTTCTAGAACACCAGTCTGCTGATACATGAGCTCAGATAGAAATAGCATGCTTGCTTTCATGTCTTTTTTTTTCTGCCTGAAAATTTGCTTGAAAATCTATTGAACGTCAGCTATTCTGTGATTCTGTGTAATTGGTGGCATATGTTGTGTTCTCAGGCCATTGCAACAGAAGGGAAATATTGGAAACGAAGAATTGAAATTGTCATCAGGGAATACCACAAGTGGAGAACCTACTTCAAAAAAAGGGTCTGTTGATTCGCATAGTGCAAGTAACCTGCTTGAACTGTCAGCAACATGTTGTTGCTTTTTGAGTTACAGTGCCACTTTTGCTAGCGTGCAAGAATCCTTCAAGCTGATGATAAGCTAATACAGGCCTACTCATCAGATTAGTCCCACTAAACTGGGATTGATTGTGCAGGGACCAATTGTACGTGGCCAGATTTTTGCAAAATCAGGTATTCTACTTGTATATTCAGGTTCTGTTTTAACTTTGTTTAAGTCTGTTTTGTTCTCCTTTTGCAGTTACAGAAACACAAAGATGAAGATCTTTCAAGTTTGGTCAGGGTAAGTAATATCTCTGATAAGTGACAGCACTTCTGTTTGTAGAATGTGCAATAAATAACAAAGCTGGAACATGCAGTAGCTTGCATTGATTAGAATCTAAAGACAAGCATCTTGCTTTAGTCTTAATTCAGGTCAGACGCCTTAATATTTCTGTGCCATAGACAGCAGTGTAAATTTTCCAGTTTAAACTGGGTGGAAGAAAGGCTGAACGTAAAGTGCTGTGACAAAAGGAAAGAGAACCGGTGTTGGGTGCCCAGGAAGATCAGTCTCTTGGATGGCTGGCACATTATTTCATCTTGTTGCTGAGTCGTAACTGGCACTGCCTTGCTTGTGTAACTGGATATATGGGATGTGTGTACTGCATGTTGCAGAGCATCCTGCTGCCACAACACGGGCAAATAGTCTGCCAGGATCCAAGAGAGGCAAGATGCTTAGAGAAACAGCAGCATCTTCATTTAGCATACCCCCTAAAGCTGTCAAACCTGCTTTGGGCGTAAGCTGATGATCAGAAGCGCTGTTCAGTTTTTTGTTTTGAGGCTGAGCATGAGTTTGGATCTGTCCCAGGTTCACAAAATCATCAGCTGTTTTGCCCCTGAGCTCTGATGCAGCATCATGGCACACAGCTGTGGCTAATGCTGCAGGCTGGCTCAGCCACAGGAGCCTGACTCTGTGTGTTCCAGGCTGCAGCGTTGTAAGGCAACACAGTGCAACTTAGCCTGTAGTGAAGGAGGGGTAAGCCAAGTCACGGTGTGTTCTAATTTTGATGTACTAAAAGTGCCCACAAGAACATAAACATACCTTGTAGAAACTCAGACTAATTACACCTAATTACATTTCAGAGAGTAGAAAGAAATACTTAAAATGGAGGATGTTAGTTTTGAATTATTGCTGTCTGTGTTATTCAACCCAAAAGATCATTAAAATGTAGATGCAAAAATATGCATATAACCAGTGAAACTAGGAGGTGTTCCTAAAAATTATTTTAGGTTTTGTGTAGCAACTTTCCCCAGAGTGTGGTGATATTGTACTGAAGATTTGCAGTTCAAATGAGATGGTATCTGCTTTACCTACTTGTGCCGAGACAGTCTGACTTTTCTTCCTTTCCTTTGGTAGGATGATGATGTGGTTCTGTGGCAAAAAAGAAGGTATGGCCGAGAGACTCCGGTCCCCATGGAGGAGGGATCCCTCTTGGATGCAGATATGCTTATGTCCGAGTTCACCGACACGCTCTTCTCCACACTGTCGTCACATCAGCTCATTTCCTGGCCAAATCCCAGAGAGATAGGTATTTGCTGGCTGCTATGTTGATTTTGCAGTGAGAATCTGTAGATGATGTCTGGTGTTTTGCTTTGCTTCTCTTTCAGTCTTGTTTCATTTTGTGCTTCAGGAAGCTTATCTTGCTTTCCTGTAGAGATAAAAATAGCCCAGGGAGTATAGCTGTTTAGGTTATAGAATCCCAGCTACTCATCCAAATACCATTTTTGTCTTAGCTTCTTACTCAGTGTTCCTGATATAGCCTCTAATATGACTCTGTAGTGAACACTGTTTACCTTTATCACTGATGAAGAGATTGCTGTTTATATCAAATCGTATATATGTATTTACATGTGCATGGGTGTGTATGCATATATGCATATATTTTTAAGGAGTGCCTGAATAGTTATTCATTTATGTAGCCTCAAAATCTTTGGGTATGCCTCTTAGAACAGATGGGGTCACATCTATAAAAACAAGAGCTGTGCTGTTGTGTCAGCCTCTCTCTAACTGGAATCTCTGACTAATGAGACAGCACATGTCCACCATGCACTGTCCCTGCTGCATGGATACTGAACTGTCTGAGCAACTCCAGGGCCACTGCAGTTTCCATGAAATATATTCAAGCAAAATGAAATGGAAGATGGTTTGTATCAAAAAAGTGTGTTTATAAACTGTGGTGGTTCAGGATCTGATTCACAGCCAGCTCGTGTCCTGCGCAGCAGGGGCAGGACAGGAGGTTTGGGAGCAATAAGCTGAGGTGTCCAGACTAGACTGCCCTTGTCGTTAGCCAGAGCCTTGAGGGTTTCACCTCTTCCTTTTCACTGGTTTGACACTTAATTTTGCAGCAATCTGATCTCAGAACCGCGCTGTCCTCCTGAGGGAGGGCAGATGCCCAGCCTGTTTCAGCAGCAGTTTTTATGCAAGTGTCCTGGCCAAGCCTGGCTGTGGTGTGTTAGTTCTAGCCAAGTGCCAAGCTCCTATTGATGTTACTCTGCAAGTGATGCAAAGCTAATCTCTCTTGAATTTTCCAGCACACTTAGGAAATGCTGACATGATTCAACCAGGGCTTATTCCTCTGCAGCCGAATTTTGATTTCATGGATACTTTTGAGCCTTTTCAGGGTAAGAATCAGAAATATGATCAATTAATTTCTGTAAAATTGCAGTGATTTATGAACTAGTGTATAACAGAAAACTAAGCTTTACAAATATCAACTCTCTTCAGAAGCTACAAAATTTGACTGAAAGAACAACAATGTTTGGAAGACAACATTTAATTTCTTAGTAGTTATATGAAGCAAAAATCTTGTGATTTCATTATTTCCTAAGTAATATTGAGACTCCTGTGAGCTTGTATTATGTAGCAATGCTGTCTCATCAATATGGAAAACAGAAGATTAATAAGCAACTCTTAATATTTCAGATTTGTTCACATCCAGTCGTTCCAGTAATTATTTCCCTTCTGTGTCTGCTGTCAGTGCTGCTACAACGGAGAGCAGCAGCCATTCTTCTCAGGTGAGGCTGGTTCCCAATGCTTATCGCAGGCTCAGCTCAAACGTGTGTGTGTCATGTAGACTGTCAGACAAGAGCCGTGTTCTCTGCTTCAGAAAGAGTTGAGAAGAGGCTCAAATGAAGAGTTTCAGGAATCACCTCTAACCAGAAATATTTGTCTTTCCTGTCAGTCTCCTGTCCTGCCGTCGGGTTCATTACCAAACACACTTCCAGAGGGGAACCTCAGCGATGGACTGATTGCTTCCTCAGTACCTGCTCCAGTCATTCCTGATGTTGGCACCGACCAGTGCTCCAGCATTAGAAGTGGAGGATCCTTCATCCAGCCAGCGGACTTCACTCCTGACTCGTCTCTCAGCGGGCCACAACCTTTTGTCTCAGTATTCCAAACCCCCATGCCACTGCTTCAGCCTGTAACCCCGCAGCACCAGTCCCCATTGCCTGCAGTGCCTCTGAATACTGGCTTAAGCTCTCCACCATCTGCTTTTGCTGCCCCAGAAACCCAGAAGTTTGGCCTCTGTGAATCTACAGTCATAACCCACACGGCCTCTGCGACGCTGACCCACAACGCCCCCGCCACCACCTTCAGCCAGAGCCAGAACCTGGTCCTGGCGACGCAGCAGCCGGGGGCAGGAGTGCCTTGTAACCTGGCTTTCCAGACTGCTGTCCTGCAGGGACAGCCCCGGCCCCAGCTGCAGTCCCAGCTGACGTTTGCACTCCCTAAAGCTGTTCCCCTGGCCAGTGCTGCGACAAGGCCCAAACAGTCACAAAAAATAGTGCCTGCTCCGAAGCCTGAAACAGTGTCCTTAGTATTAAAGAATGCCTTCATCACCCCAGGTGAGAGGCACTGCGGTTGTGTTTCTCTTTCCTGAGTGGGTCTTCTAGGAGGGAGGGATCTTGCTTTTCATTTTTTAAATAATAAGTAAAATTGCAGCTTGCTAAGGATGTCCCAGGGAGCTACACTGCACGATGGGGTGCCCTGGGCTGCTGCTAGGAGAGTGTGCAGAGAGGCCTGCTAAAGGGCTGATTCAGTATGTGGTTTTCAGCCCCTAGATTTTATCTCCTTGTAAAATTTGTGCAGAGCTCTATAGATGCATCAGTTTATGGGTTGGCTAGAGCTCTGCACTTATGCCCTATAAAACCCTTGGTTTTGATATTAATGCTGTTCTGATTAGCTCTGCTCCGCTTAACCACACAGCAGAGTAGGAGATGGCAGGGAGATAAGTGTGGGGTGGAGAATGGCAAATTTGTCACTGTCACTGACCTATCTGGTTGTCCTGGACAAGTCACTTTGCTTATCTGTGCATCATTGCCCTCTGTAGCACAGGGGTAATATTTACCTGTGTCAGATATATTGTGAGGTTGGGCTTAGTGTGCCTGAAACCTTTCAAGATACAGGATTTCTCAAGCTTGGAGCTTTCTTTTTGGCCATAGAGTAAACATCAGTACTTGTAACCGAGGCATTTACTCCTGTCATTTGTGTTCAGGATGCACGAGTCATCTCATGACTATAAAGTGAATTACATGCTAACCTCTTGAAAAGAGATGTATTGTGTTTCTTGCCATGTGAAATAAGAACTTGGAAGTCTGCAAGTTGTGTCCTCAGGCTACACAGGCTCTGTCAGGGAAGGAACTCTGTGTCATTTGGAGGGGAAAGTCCACAGAAGATGCGTGTGTAGGATGGAGACCCGAGGCCCCTAAAGGAGCATCTAAACCTGTGCTGATCATCACAGTTACCCAATTGTGGAAGTCACAAATACCAAGTTTGTGTAGTAGAATTAGTGCACTGCTAAGAGTAGATTCTTCTGCTCATTAGAGATGCTGTGAGCACAGCTGGACAGTACAGGCGGCAGCCGTGGAAGGGGAGTCATTTCAGCTTTGCGGACAGGGGTGCTCAGACCAAGAACGAGCTGTTGTGTCAGTGAGAGTGACTGTGCCCTCTGCCAGATGAACCTACAACAGAGCCTCCGGGTGTTGTGAAATCCACAGGACTTGCTAGTAAATGCAGTACAAAGACTTCAGGCAATTCAAAATACAGTTGTTATTAGCCGCAGATGGCACAGAGAAAGGGAGAGGATGTTAAATTTTGCTCTATGTCGTCTTTAGTATCATCATGCAAAGCTGCCAAGGTGCAAGTTGACAGGGACTGAGCTATCTTGACTCTTTTCATACATTACTTTTTCCTTGACTTTACCAGTACAAAGGAGAGCGAGGGCTGTGCTGGGTGTCATGTAAAGCAGCTGCAAATTCAGATGGTGAGAAGAACTAATAGAGTAAGGTAGTAAAGGAGTGAAAATTTAATATGTGGATAAGGAAGCACAAAGTCTGAATATGCATCCATCAGATGGTTTCTGTCTGGGGTCAGCAGAGCAAGCCTGAGATCCAAGCAGCATGGATGTGAGAGGAGAGGTGATGAAGATGCTTCTGCTGTGAAACCCAGCTATGATAGAGTGAGAACAGGTTGTAACTCCCTGATTTGCTAGGCACCTCTGTAAGTGTGCCTCGAAATAGTGACGGTTGTGCTAGACGCCTCAGAAATAACTGGGTGTTAGAGTCCTGTGTCCTGGATTTATGGGACTGAGATTATCAAAAAATTAGTAGTACTCTCTGTTGCAGTGACATAATACCAAATAGGTGTCCATTAAACTATTGCCCTACTGCATGCCAAGTTGTTTCATGCAAAATAATCTCCAGCTTTTTTTTTTTTTTTTTTTTCTCCCCTGTCTCTTTAACTATTCTAACTTAATTGTGTTCTTCAGCTGCCTTTCCAGGACAGTCCAGAGCTGTGATTGTAACTCCAGCACCTTTAAAAAGAGAGGGGATTTTGACTCCAGCCATTTCTCAGTCTAATGTTGCAATTGCATCAGCTGGAATTGCCAGAGTAAGGAGAAGAAAAAATATGTTTGTTTTAGGTGTGTTGCTTGCAAGTAGCTTGAGCTGTAATGCGCTCAGGAGGGTAACTAGTCTCCTAAATCTCACCGGTTACCCAGCATGTGTGTTTGTACATTCAGTGTTATGGTTTGCTCATTTTTATTTTCACTACTTTGTGTGCCTGGAAGCACTATCTAGTCTTCACAACCTCTCTCGCACACAACTACATGATTATAGAGAGGCATGTGTAAAGCTAGAAGAAACCTAACATGCTCAGCTTCCCAGCTACAAGTTGGAAAGTAGGCCTTAGGTATATGAAGCAATATGTTTTTCCAATATGTTTTGTAGAGGAAGATGGAAATAAATTTTAGTATATTGTGCTGATGGCATGTTGTAATGCTGCATTAAGTCATGAAGAGACACTGGTCTCGTGCCAGAAGTCTGACTTTAGTGCCTGCCAGTTTCTTACGTTAGCCCTTGTTTTGTGTCATCAGATTGTTAATCATGTATTAATTTGCTACTTGTACTGGAAAGCAAGGTAACAAATCTCTTTCTCTGCATGTTTTCCCCTGTGCTGTTCCCAGGCTCCGGGGGTGACGGATTTCCGCAGTAACATCCTGGTGGGTCCAGCACAGCAAGCACCAAGTAGCCAACAAGGCCAGTCCACAGTGTCACACCTCTTCTCTCCAAGTGTTGTCCAGGATGTGTTGGTGAAAGGAGAGCAAATCCCACCCCACAGCAGCTGTTCACAAATTCCCTCACCTACACCTAGTAAGTTGGAAAGCTCTGAGCATCGTCTCCCTGCATGTACAAGAGCATTTGCATTGGTCAGGTAAAATGTAATTGGGCCTGTAAAATTTCAGCCAAACAGAGATCTCAGGATTATTTTGAAGGAAGAGCTTTGTAGCCTCTTTTACTCTGCAGCTTCCCTGGAGGGAAACAACCCTCCAGTTAAAATGAATATTGATTCATTTTAAACTGTTGTTTTAGCAGTTGCTGTGATTTTTGTGCTTTCTAAAAGGAAGCACTGTCATTTTCATAAGAAAATAATCAAACTGGTTTGAAAGAAATCTGTGTAGAAAGTCCCGAGTAGGTTTGTTGTTCAGTATCGTAGCTATGATTTTTTGATCAGAGGCTCTCAGGTACAATCCGCATTACAGTAGGCAGGTGCAAAGACTCCCCTGGTAGTATGTGTGTTGGGAGAGGAGTTTGAGATGCATATTGCTTTTTCCAGCAAAGGGTTATAAGTGTTATTATCAGGTCCCAGGCTTTTTAGAGCATCACATGGGAGTTTCTAGCAGGACAGTGAAATTGAAGCCTACACATTCAATATGTTTTTATTGGAGTGCATATGTGTGTGAGGGGGGTATGATACATTAATATTCTCAGGGAGCATAGCCTTGTATCATTAAATACTAGGCTTTCCCAGCAGTTGACTAGCATCTAGCTGCTGTATCAATGAATATTGGCTGTACTTCAATTATGCCCTAAATAGAAATTTCTCAGCAGTTACATTTGCTACAGAAAGTCCTTTTTTTTTTTTTTTTTTTTTTAATTGTGACTTGTTTTTTTTCCTTTATGAAGGCCGAGACTGTCAGAATTCAGGCCAAGCTTCCCCCTGTGCCTCCGAGAAGAGCCCCAGTCCTCAATCTCCCCAGAACAGCTGCTCGGGAAAACCCACCACTGACCCTCAGATAGCTGCATTTAAGGTGCGTGTCCTTTCCTCAGAGGCGTTTTTCTTGTTTGCCTCTGTAGCTTGTGCTTTAGAAACAGGGGAATATTTGTTTCTAGGACTTAGCTTGCATTGCGTCTGCACTGCTCTGTTCAGTTTAAAATGTCAGGCTTTAAAACTCAGCTGCATTCCTGGAGAACCAGAAGGGCTCTGCAAGTCCTTATAGCCATGACAGCAGGTCCTGCTGCAGCTCGCAGGAGTCCTGCATCCAGTCTCAGTTTACTTGTATGAAGGTTTCAGGCTTAGTTTCCTAAATGTGTTTTCAGCTGTTGTTCTGTTGGAGCTCTCCTGGCTCTTAGGCCTGCAGGGTCCTGGATGTCCCCCAAGGGCGAGTTCCTGACCTGCTGGTTTCGTATGTGTTCCCAGTGATGCTGTGTTGCCTCACAGAGAAAATGCTGTTTGAAGCATGGACTCTACTGGTTACAGCTGGAAAGCACTCTGGGAATTATCGGGATAAGATGGCAGATGGTTGTACTTCATGTACAAACTGAGCTTGTCAGAATATTTTCTTTGATATGAGAAATTTCCCCACAAAAAGTAATACAGGAAAATCGACTGTAACCGTCACATCCATTTTGCTGTGAAAGGAGTGTTACTTAATCATTTTGTGAGTGACAGCCCCTTTTATGGCTTCCCTGGCTCTTTTCACCCTATGAGTTGGTGTCAGCTTGGTTCCTGCTGGGCCACAAAGGTAAGTTTCAACATTTGCAGCCTGTGATTGCACCCAGTTGCACTTCTGCTGCAGAGCAGGATCAGAGTGCTGCTTGCTGAGTGTACTGCAAGATGCTCATTGTAGCTTGTAGTTTTTTGCTTAGCATAAATTCTCACAATCAGTAATCGCAGCCCGTTCTTGCTGCTAGAGAGTAAGTTAACAAAAGAACAAAATCCTTTGGAAAAAAAAGGAAGAAATCCTCTTTCATGATCCCTCCATGCTTCGATGGGAAAGTAGCCACCAGATGGAGCAGTGTCCTTGAAAGTAAGGACACTGCAATGAGACCGGCTTTGTAGCTGTTGCAGCTCAGCTATGTTGGCAGGAATGGTGTTGAATACGTAGTGGCAGTTTTTAATACTGCAAATGAAAATGTTAATTCCTGACAAAGGTTTTATCCTCAGTGTGGGTCACAACTGTGGATGCAGATGCACCAGCAGACACTCCATGTATATTAGGAATAAATGATACAGACTATTAAACTTACAGTCACAAGAAGGTTCGAACAATTTCCACATCCGTAAAAATAGAATTACAATTCAGAAAAGAGAATTGTATAACAGTTTTGAAAAAAAGTAGACATTTTTACTTTAAAAAGAAAACTTAGAATGTCTGGAATTGAATTTAATGAACTAGACACTTTCTAGTTTCTCAAATTATTGTTTATAAATTCTTGGACTAGGAATATTATGAATGCCATCATTCAAAAAAGTCACACTGTGAATTACAATAGCTGATATAATTATAGAACTACAACAGTAGAGGAGAACCTCGTAGACTGAACTAATTTCATTTATACAGAATCGAAGAATGAAGAATATTTCAGCAGAACAAAAACGAAGGTTTAATATCAGGATTGGTTTAAGTACTTTGAACAGCTTGGTTTCAGCCAACTCCATGTCGGTAAGTAACTTGGCACCACTAACTGTGTAATACAGAATTTAAGAAACTATGATCCATTTGGAAAAGAGTTATTAGTAAATTAAATCTCTCTGCTGTTGACTAAGAGCGCCAGGCAGTCAGTGAAGATACTTGAACTGAGGGCTTGGAAAGGGTAGGAGGGGAAATCCATGGCTTCTTGTCAGCAGATTGAGAACATCTTTCTCCCTTAGATAGTGTTCTTTCAATTCATTTCAGACATTCAGCAAATCAGATGCTGCTGCTTTAAAGCCAACGGGGAAAGAAGAAAACTGATACTTGCAATTCTTCTTCTGGGACCCTAGTAATGATGATTTTGTCATGTGTGAGACATGAGACTGCTTTGTATTTTGTCTTATGTTGCTTTTCCTCTGATGTACTGGTGTTTTACACTTCTTCAGGACATTCTGGTCCCCATAGTTGGATTTAAATGGGGAACATGTAGCCAGTATTGTGAGCTTGTTCTGCCTGCACCATGAACCGGGCAGAAGCCAGGTAGATATCATTGGTGTGGATGCTGGGCCTGGGCTCACAAGCTCTGATGTTGAGCCTAAGCAAATATATCTTCCTATGAGAGCAGTTTGTTATCTTAGGCTTCAGGCTGTGCTAGTTACAGCGTTACTGCTTTTGGTCAGGTAGGAGCATGGCAGAGCTCATTTCATGCACCTGCAAATACTGTTGAAACCTGTAAGGGCGTCAAAGGATGAAAAGCGATCAGGGAGATTTCAGAAAGTTCCTACAGTCTCTACTCCTGGTGGGAGTGAGAGCTCTGACTGATTCAGATGGCTTGGAAAATCCCACTAGGTCTCTTGACGTGCAGTATCAGCTAACTGCCTTCGAGAATTGAACAGTGAAAATATTCTTTCTTTTTTTTCTTTGTCACTCATTTTCTATGCATACATTTATAAAGGGAGGGAAAAAAGTCCCAGCGGCGTTGTTTGAATCAAGAATGTATTCTGTCTTTGGCAGCTAACTTTTCTCACTAAACTGAAAGCAAAATTATTGAAACCTAGGGTTATCTGCATGACAGAGTTCTAAATGTTGTTTAAAAACCAGAACCTTTTAAGCAGTATATCGTTTTCTTTACATCATTTTTATAATTACATACATTTAAGCCATAAGTTATCAGAATTTCACTTCCTATTTGAGTAGCCCATTTCAAAAGTAGACAGTTTTAGAAACTTGACTTTAATAAAACATCTGATTATTTCATAATTTAAGTACAAATTTTTAATTCTTTCATCAAAACTGGAAGCGGTCTTTTGTAAAAGGTCTGTTACATTGTTTCTGTTCCTTTAATGACAGCTAGATCATGATACTTTCTGTTCAATATCTTCAGACTTACGAAACCAAGTAATCTAAATCATCAGCTTAGAATGATGCTTCTAACAGCACGGTAAATGTATCAGCAAATGCAACACATACCTCAGGACTCCAAGTGAAAATGTCAATATTTTTAAGAGGACAAATAATTAAATACAACATTTTAATACTTCTGACATACTCCTTCCAAGAAAGAAATATCAAGAATAGAGTTTGAGGTAGTAGAAAAGTACTTCAACAACCTCTTGCAGTGGGAATCAGAGAAATGAGAATGTTAACAGCCTTTGAGTCTGCCTGCCTGAGTGCTTTGTTAAGGTGAAGGAAACTTAAGGTGCTGAAATGCTTTTCTGGGTATTACAGCAGGTTAGGGGCAAACTGCTCAGCTTTGTTTCAGAAAGTGAGCTCTGTGTTTGTGTTTGGTCTAGATCAGCCATGCAATCACTCTCCAGAAAACAGTAGAATATATCGCCAAACTACAGCAGGAAAGAACACAGATGCAAGAGGAGACCCGGCGCCTTCGGGAAGAAATCGAGGAGCTCAACACGACCATCATGTGAGGTTTGGGGAGTTCTCTGTGCAGGTGGGACTTTGCTTTGCCTAACCACAAGGGATGTTTGCTTCAGATGTCATGCCAAACAGCAGATGGGTATTGAAGACAAGCAGAGCTTCTACCAGCTTCCAGACAAAAGGCAAAGTTGTTCTGGGATGGGGACTGGTAGCAAACTGGTTTTTCAGCAAGTTGTGGCCATGAATGCACAACAGTGGCAGCATCAGAGAAGCTGCATCAAGTCAGTTAGAACAATTCGGAGTTGGAGACTGTGATGAATATTTCTCAAGCTAGGCTTTCTGGTGATCAAACATGCCTACTCTTCATGATAGCTTTGCTGCAACTTTCTTTCCAAACGCAGCCTATTGTTACTGGAAGAAATATGGTTGTGTAAGTAGGAACCAGGTCTTGGAATAAAGGAGTCTTGCTGCTGACTGAATGTAATCTTGATCAAGTCAGCTCACCTTTCTGGTGCTTCAGTTTCCCACATGGGCTTATACTATTTAAGCCTTATTGCAAAGCGTGTTGAGATCCCCAGTGTTTTTTCTTCCATCCACAGAAGTGTTAGGCATTATGTAAACAGGCTGACTGGTGTATCAGAACCTTCTATAGTTTTTAAAGTATGATACTATTTGGTTTTATTTTCAACTTATCTCTTTCTTAAGAATTTTGTTACATTTTCTTCTGTAGCATTGCTCAGGGTAAGTCTGTAAATTTTTCCTTAATTCTCCTAATGTGCTTCTTTAAGTGGATGCCAGAAATGATTCGTTTTGTGATATACTTTGGTTTTAGTTTTGTTGTTTGTTATAAGAAGCATGTGTCAGCATGAGAAATGACTTAGCTACATGAACACAGACAAAATGGATCGGAGAAAAATGTGTATTCCTGGTCGTAACAAATAAATACTGGGGGAATCTTTTAGTAGCAAGCTGCCTCGATCTGAGAAACTAGGGATGCACGTTTTCCTTACATTACATTATGGTCTGGAAGGGGAGTACATCCTTTGTGGTGAGATGCTGACCTTAGGGTATCTTCTTTTCAGTTCTTGTCAACAGCAGCTCCCTGTTACGGGAGTTCGTGTAACACGACAAAGATGCGAACACATGTGGCGCCTGTTCCATGAGTACGTCAGAAACAGGACCCTCCAGAACTGGAAGTTTTGGATTGTATCTTTTTCTATTAATCTGTTGAACATCGTTTGGTATTGATATGTTTGAAGGTTCCTAGGCAAAGCAGTGTTCCCAAACCTCCATTTGCAGGCCAGGGAATAGTTGTTCTAACTGCTTGGGCCCTTAGCACGCGGTCGTGTATCTCAGACTATCTTGCAGTAAAAGCTGACAAGGCTCCAGGAGTGGGTGCTAATAAAAAATGAAATGACTGTAAGAAAGAGAAGGAAGGATTTTCACAAATCTGAAAATACTGTAGTTTCTGCCTATACAAGGGAAATGAGTAATATGGTCTTGGGCTATTAAAGATAACCCAAGAATAGAATGCCCTGTAATAGCAGAATACTGACAAAAGAATACCCTGTCCTTCTTCCAGTTACTCTGCAAAGACTTTTAAGAACATGCAAATCTCCTCTAATATTCTAGGTAATCATTAGACTAATCTTGATTGTTAGAACTCTGAGGAAGATGAGAGTGTATCACAGTGCTGAGATTGGTTTGGGGCATGTTCTCACATGCTGCTGATAGTAGTCAGAACACCCCATTTAGGAGTAACACAAGCCTTCTATATCCTCTAAAAGCATCAATGTTACAGGGTCAGAGCTGTTTTTTTTTTTTTTTTTTTTTTAAAAAAAAAAAGGAAGTTGAACAAATTGCATGTCCAAACAAGTTTTTAAAATGCTTGTGCACTCCTAGCAGTGCCACAGCATGCAACTGATTTGTAGAAACTGTCAAGAGCTGATGGAAGCTCTGAGCAAATCACCTGAGATCTGCCTAGTGATTACACGAGTCATTTATAAATTTTACAAAAAATAATCAGTGTAACTAGGAACTGCCATTCATTTTTTTCCTCTTTCTTAGCATCACAAAACAAAAAAAAATCCAAAATGTTGCAGTCCTTCCAATAGCTGAAGTCCAGTTTTTTTGTTTGTGGGTCAAGCCACATTAGCCTGTTCCATAGAATGGTTTGAATTCTTCCTTTGTTCTCTCCCTTGACATTTGACAATTTGCAGTTCAGCATTATTATCAAGCCCTTGTTTGAGTCCTTCAATGGGATGGTTTCCACAACAAGCTTTAAGGATCTGAATCAAACTACAATGGCCTGGCTGGATGAACACTGTTCTCTTCCTGTTCTGAGGCCAAGTAAGTAGTGCTCTAACTAGCAGTAATTCCAGATCATAGTAAGTGAGACCATATATAAAACCACTTCTTGAAAGTCAGGGTAGGACAGAGAAGCACATGATGCTGAATACATTTTTAATACCTTGTCATTGTTTCAGTGGAAAGATGAAAAGTTCTCCTACTATGACAGCACCTGAGCAAGCTTAGCACTGAGGAGACAAAGATTGCTAAGCTTCTGAATAGACATTCCAGAATTCAAACAGGCTCAAGCTGCGTTTAATTTTTTAATACTGCACTCTAGTTGGAGAAATATTTGGCAGTGTGATTTGCTTCATTATAAAGGGGTGATTTGCCTCATTATAAGGAGAGGCTTCATAGATTTGTATTTGCCTTTGAAATGATACCTGTGTTCTCACAGTGACTTCATCTTCTCCCCTTACAATTCAACAAGTACTTGTACTTACAGTTATTATTGGCAAGTGATACTGTCTGTGATACTGTGATACTTCTACTGTAGTAGAAGAGATAGGTGTTGCATCAAAGTGCAGTTAAAAGTCCTAGATCTCCATTTCTTGCTCTCTCAATTCAGTTCATGCTCTTCCCTGTTCCTTGCTGTTGCTGTGTGTGCAGGTGAGCATGTTTTGCAGGAGTATTCCCATACTTCCGTAGTACCCAGCACCCTTGCTATACTTGCTCACTGTCATGCGTAGACTGGTTTGCAGTCAGATTCCTGGTTCTTCCTAATACCTGTCTGACCTTTATTCTAGTGGTGCTGAACACCCTTCGGCATCTAAGTAAAACCACCTCCATCCTGACGGAACCCTGGCGCCTGCCAGAGCAAGCCACCGAGGCCGTTAACAAGATGAACAAAACAGCTGGTGAAACCTAACAACCAAAGACAGAGCGTTGCTTACACAAGGTGTGGAGAGCCGGCCAGTCGAAGCAGCCTGGTGAGTCTCCTTTCAGCTGGTGCACTTTAGAAAGAATTCTCTCCATCATCCAAGACGTTGTCCAGGGCGTCTGACTTTGCCTTGGAATATGTGGAAGTATGATGCAACGTTACCACAACGTTTCGATTCCTCTTCAGTGCTGTGCTCTGCTCTGTTAAGTGAGAACACCAAGCTCAGGTAAATTAAGCAGGTTTGAGTCCTGCAGGCAGCAATATATCTCCATCAATGCAGCGTGCATCTATATGCAACGAACATCTTTCTATAAAGCAGCTTCAAGTAGTAAGTACTCTGATGTGTAAATCTTGTATACCAAGGAATGGTCTCTTAAAGGGGAAATATACTTTAGATTTCATGAAACAAAATGTGCTTCTTATTTTATTTTCAGGTGTTCAGTTCCATTTGTTTTACTTGAACCGTAAAAATTATTAAACAGGATCATATTAAAAACCAAAGGAGAAGAAAAATCCATCAGTGTATGTCAACTCATGACAAAATACTAGAATTAAAATCTCAGGCTGTGTATTGTATATTTTTATTTTAATGAGTATATCATATACGTATGATCAGTTTCAAGCCACGCTTTATTTTCTAGCAAATGAAGTAGCTGGTTTTTACTATTTTTCCTGATTTAGCCATTGCAAATAAGTAGCAGACTGTTCAGTAAGTGCAAGAGAGCAGTTTTTGTTTCCATGCATTCTGCAATGGTAGCAGAAACAAGAAATTCATATCTGTAAACTTTTTTCTTGCACTCTGCAGAGCTGAACTGCCTTCTTCATAAAATGCGCTCATATAAAACACATCCATAGATGAATGTAGTAATGCTTCAGAGACAGGAATTGAGATTGTAATGTTAAGAAATTGGCTTTTATGTTTTCTCAGAAATTTTATCAAACCACACAGAATTTTAATCCATTCTTAATTTCTTTGTCTTTTTTGCATACGCTTTCTGCTTTCTGTCTGAAAAACCTGAAGGACTTGGACGAAGTTGTCTGTAGTAGCAAAGTTATGTTCAACGTGGATTTTAAAATCCATCTTGTTTAAAATTTGAAATACTGCATTACACTTTTCTGTGACAATCTCAGCTCATACTACTACTGCTTGCTGCAAATGAGCTTAGTCTCATTACAGCAGTGGCAGCGTGTCCGTCATTAAGCTATTGGTTCAAGCCAGTGCTTTGGGATGGGATGTTTCTCTAATTCCACTCCTTACTTGATCCCGATCCTTGGGAGCTGTGCAGACTGTGGATAATGCTGCCCCCGTACCTCCCATGAGGAGTTTTCTTCCCGTTTCAAAAGCAGGCTGCATGGAGTAGCAGGTTGTCACAGTGCTAAAATGAGGAATGGCCAAAACATACAGACATTGCACATTCTGAAGTGGGGTCAGTAGATTCGGCTGGGATGTCGTTATTTACTGCGTTGTTCCCAATCTTTCCCACTTGGTAGACTAAACTTTTAAGAAGCCTCAGTAAGTTTGGTCAGAGGGAGTATTTCTCTTCCTTGTTCGAGATGATGCTGATAATGGTTTTCATTGCAGTGTTCACTTGTGTGTGAGCAGGGGCCAGAGCACGAAGAAAGCTTGAAGGGTAAATCCCCAGGAGCTGCTGCTTCCTGAGCAGAGGGGCTGTGAGCTGGGGGCTAACGGGGATGGAAGGAGCATAAAGGGAGGCAAACAACGTGGCATGACCTGAGCACCAACCTGCCTTCCTGCAGCTGCACAGGAAGGTGAGGAGATGCTCCCCGCTGGCCCTTGCACCACATCGCAGGAATCACCTGCAGTTTGTGCTGCCTATGAAAACCTGTGTCCCTGTGACACAAGCAGCAAAAATACAGGCCTCAGCTAGGGAACGTTTTGTCGGGATGATATGTAAAGGTTGTCATAGTAATTAAACAGTGAGTGGCTTTTCTAGAGGGATCCACATACAGATGTTTCATACATAATAGTTTAGTAAAAAAGCAATATTGTTTGGGATGCATCTGAGTAAAAGGTGCTGAATTATTATTTTTTTCTTTTTTTTTTTTTTTGTTATCAGTGCTTTAATTCTCACATTCTTATCACTGATCTTGAACTTGATTCTGATGAAGCCTTTTAACACTGTGATTATCTGGGCAGTGTCCCTCAAATTGTTCTTTACTGGGCTATCTCTCTGAGATGCACAAATATCTACACTCATATTTGCATGTTAAAAATATGTATCTGGTTTTATAGAAAGAAACCAGTAGGCAAGTTGTTGAGGAACAGATCCACTTGTGTGTTTGCTGTATGTCTAGGACGAACACATTCTGTGATGCCTGCTGTGCAGTGCAGCCTCCTGCTTGGCGTGCAGGAATTGCGCCTGGTTCTTGCCATGCTCTTAACCATGTGTCACTGCGCGGCAGCTGAGGTTGCACTAGCGTCTATGAAATGAGATCAAAATGTTTTCTCACAAGCCAAATGCACTACAGGCATCCTTCAAAACCCAGGGAAGTCTGCTGTCTTCTGAGCTTAAATCCCAGCCTCTCAGATCTCACCGAATGCACTGGGAAGTTGAAAGGGACCTTAGAGGAGCGGGAAGGGGTAGAGCTGCTTAAAATTTTGCTTGTTAACAGTTTTGATCTGGAAAAACAAATTGTGCTTGTTTCACAATGAGCTAGTTACAATTGGAGGGAAAGTGCTTACTTTACCAACTTGCGGTGGAGAAATGAGCTCATGGCACATCTTTACTCTGTGAGGATTTGCGGCCTTTTAGGAAAAAAAATAGAGATTGCTTATTTAGGCAACAAGGGAAGAAAGTGTAGGAGGGGAAGGAAGGTAAAAAGGTGCTTACATGTAGGGCATTTCCGAGAAATGATCTGGTTTCTCTTTGAAGCAGTGATTCAGTGTGCTCTGCCATCCTTTTGCAAGTCAGAATTATTTTCTCTCACCGGTCAAGGTGAGAGACTGGGGTGATTTCACCTCTATAGGAGACACTGGAGGGGAAGGTGTACTGTATCTCACCTCTGCACTGTGGAAGTACTGGGGTTTGCTATCGATATGGAAAGAAATCAGCCAGATACGTATTAATTCTTGTTGTGATTTAGACTGTTGTGTACTTGAACCCCTTATCTATTTCTTCCATGCCTATTGAGGAGTTTAAATAATATGTTTCTTAAAAAAAAAAAAAAAACACTTCATACCACTTCACCCTAACAAAGCACACTGTGCCTCTAGGGAGAATTAAAGGTGCTGCACATCTGTCTCCACTGGATTGGTGCTCAATTTTAAAAGAAACACCATATAATTGAATAGAAGTCATATTCAGTCAAATCCAATTCACTTGGTTCAGTAAAGGAGTGGCTGGTTCAAATATTATGGCCTGTGATATACACAAGGTCAATTTGATATTGTCCAGTGCTTCTTTCCGACTTTGAGTTTTGATAATATACTGTAGATGTTCCCCACCTCCCCAGCTGTAATGAACTTGGGCGTTATCTGTTGTAGTTATTTAGTATGGTCCCTGTTAACAGGAGAAACAGGGTGAAAAACTGAATCCAGAAGCAAGCAAAACTTGAAGGAATTAAATAGATAGAGGGGATGGAGACAGGTCCATGCTTTATCTTGATAACGTGATTTCTGACGAAAACCAAAGGCTTCTTGGTTTATTCTGGTTGATGCTTTTGGCAAGTTCTTCAGTGCTTTGCCAGACCCTTAAGGAAACTTTCCCTGGAGGGAGACTTTCCATCCGTGCCTTACAACCTGGGGTCCTGTGCAGGTTCGATGTGTCAAGTCGCACGTTCTTTCCCCTAATATGATGATATGTGGAAAATGCAGTGAAGTGGCAAAGTGGGGCTTCCCTGGCTTTTGAGAGGGTATTTTATCTGCATGGAATTGCTGTGGTTCTTTAAAACCGAGCTTGTAAAAATCATTTGCATGTGAAAAAGCTGCACCTTCCTGCTGACTTTAGCATATTCTTCCCTCCCATGTATGTACACACACACACACACGTGTGCTCAAACCAGAAGTTGTTTGGTAGGTCCTCAGTCAAAATGCAAGTGCTAAATCTGGATGGCTTGGAAAGACAGAGTGTTATCAGACTGCATTAGAAGGTAGCATCTCATCTAAAGAGTCAATTATTTTGTATCCTCAGTTTTTTTACATTCCTCTGTGTATGTCTGCATGCACACATGATAGAGATGAGAGGGGCAGGTGACTTTATTTTTGTTTGTTTTTAAAGCCCAGAACTCCCCCAGAACAGACTAAGGAGCAGGAACCTGACTGCAAAACCAGTAACACAATACTTTTGCAGTCTAAATTACTTGGAAGCAATTTCTTTTTTGTGTGTGTTTCTGGAGTTAATGATGTTTCTTGATGTTGCCAACTAGAAGGTACTGCTCGAAATAAAGCGAATTTTCTGCAACCTTGATTTTTTTTCTCCATTCTTTTTTGTTCCTGAGCATCTTCATAAGATGAACAACATCTGAAATGAGAAGGTTAATTGTCCCTGGTTTAGGTGCTTCAGGGATTCAGTCATGCCAGTCCTAGAGAACCCTGGACCGCTGTTGATGACTTGCAGGAGGTCTTTCAGTTAGGTGAGAGGGCAGGAGTTGTCCTGTCATTCTTCCTCAATTTGTGCATTTTGATTTTAGAGGAGATTATTTGTCTTTTGAGGGTTTTATTGTATGGGCTCCCATCACTGTTCCCACAATGTTAATTAAAAGCCTTATATTTTCTTTTGTTTCATTCTTGGATGGATTTCATGCTCTTTTGCTGTGCTAGAGCAGAAGCAGTAGTACAGAGTTGTAGATTAATCTGTAAAACTTGATTCAGTTACAAACACACACTCCCTAGGTATATAATAGAATGTAGGCATTATATGAACTGCTTTTATATTTGAAATTTCCAAACCTGGGTAAGGTTTTGAGGCAAAAGAAATTAATGTTAGGAGCAATCCCCTTAATTAACAATACAGTCAGCAAATTGCTCCTTTCCTTCTTCTAACCATGTATTTAAATGTGTTTTAAGTGAATGGAGTTGATTTTTGTTGTAAAAAAGACTTGGAGGTATGAGGACTTCAGGTTGTGCTCTTGCTTTGCCTAGATTTCCTGTTCTGTTGCATGACACAACTCCTGTTGTGCTGTTCATATGTAGCACTTTTCAAGTAGGTCTATTAAATTGTGCAATGCATTTTTTTTATATATATTTACAACCAAAACAATAAAGGTTATTTTTTTGAAGAACCTGGCTGTTATGTCTTTATTTTCAAACTGAAGCTTGGCTTGAAATTGGGGAAATGGTGAGTAGAGCTCTTCCAAGTTCACCGCCAGGACCAGCACCTCCAATCCCTTGTGCAGCTCTGGAAGGTCACAGCAATGCTTGAGCTTCTTGTGTGTAGCTTTCCCTTGAGCCTGATGGAATTCTGTGTTAGCCAGTGAGCCGCTTCAATCTATTAAAAAAAAAAAACACAAAAAACACACAAAAAAGATTCACTTTTTCCTTTAATGGCTGAATAAGTTGTTCTGAGGTTGACAGCTTGTTGGCATATTGCATTTCCTTGTGTCTAGTGGAAGCCGTCTTGGGTGGCTAAGGCTCTGGTTAGTGTGAAAGGTACTAAATGAGTGAAGTGAGATTTCTGCTTTAAAATCATCAGTCGAGAGTTGATGCTGATTAATCTCACCCTTGCAAGTAGTGGCTTTGACCTAATATAGCTTAGGAGAATTTCTCATGAGTCAGTCTGTGGTTCTAGGAGAAGGTAGAGCATTTTTTCTACTTTATTGGCGCTCTTTTTTAATTTTTAACTTGATCACACAAAGCATCTGGTAGGAGAAGTTGGTGAGTGTTACCTAAACAGCTATAAAGCGACCCTTTAGCCTGACATCACTCTCAGCAAAACATAAAAAGTCTGTGTTACTGTAGCGATACTATCAGATCTCGCTGGGAGGAAGCTGTGGCTGGAGAGCACTGTTGCTTTACAACTGATTTTTGTCGTGATTTCAGCAGGGCTGGCATGACTGTAGCTGATGTGCTAAAGAGTAAGCTAAATGGTTTATTCCTGGGGCTGGTTCTGCTGATCCTTGAGCAATGCAATAGTGCACCTATGTTTGCTCTTTGCAAATTACTCCCTGTGGGCACAGCAATGGGCCAGTAGTCCAGGTTTCTCTTTATAAAATGGACTGACATCCCATATGTTTTTTTCAAAAGTATGTTGTAACCCAGCTCTGGCCGAGGTTGCCTTCTCCGAGCACTAGCTGAATCTGTTGCAAAAGGAACAGCAAACATTGTTCACCAGCTTTTTTGTTGTTGTTTTCCTTCTCACCTGTATTGACTTTCAAGAGCTCTTAGAGCTGCTGTCATCAAAGAGGACCTTCCCTGCTGAGTGTGCTCATCGGAGGAGGTGTGCGGATGGTGAGTACTTGGATGACAGGGAAGTTCACAGTTTCACGGTATTAGAGGGCCCTGTTATCACCCAGAGAGATGTTTAACATGTTCCTCTCTCGGAACAAGGCGCGTGTACCACAAGCCCAGGCCTGAGCATTGCAAAATGGAAACAAACCCACAAAAGGTTAGGCCCCGTCATCTCCCTTCACTACTGCCTTCCCTTTTGATGCCCTTTTGATGCCCTGTTCATCCATGACTACCCCATCCAACTGCTCATTCCTGCTCCTTGTCCTGGAAGGCATTGAAGCCAATGGCTTCATATTCACTCAGGATAAATGGGGAACTCCTTCTCAAGAAAACTTCATGTATGACCGAGTCATCATCACAGCAGAGACGTGGCGTGGGGCAAACCTGTGGCTTCCCAAAGCTGAGGAGGATTTGGGGCCTGAGTTTCCCAGGAAAGGTACAGATTTGCAGTTCTCACACTGAATCGCAGCAGTTTTAACCTTCAAAGAGTGACTTGGGTGAGCCTGGCTCTCTTCAGATGTTCATGTCATCCTTGGAGCCTCCCTGGGCTTCAGCTGCTGAGCTCTCTGCCACAAGCCTGGATTCGGAGGTCCTCTGAACCTCTGGAGAAGAAAACTGCAGACACATCTCTGCAACACAGCAAGTCTTGGCTCTCAAGCGTTCTCTTTCCTGTTTACAGCAAGCCCAGTAAGCTGATATGTGACCCTAACCTATTTTATTTCCCTCCCTTAAGCAGTCTGACTTTCTCAGAAGAAGCAGGAAGAGCTCTTCAAAAAAGGAGCCTTTCTGCCTGGCCAGGGTTGGCAGGGAGCTGACAGCACCAGGATAGACAGACCACAGGACAGTAAGTGAACAGCAGCCACATGTATAGGCTGCCTACAGGACCCAAATAAACTGTGTCTAAGTGTTTGCCATAGGAGCCTTAAGAAATTAGCCAAATGCAGACTTCAGAAATGCTTTGGAGATAAAATTTTCTCACATAGTATATCGTGCTCTCTGCAATCACTGTTTCAGAGGGGCTGTCTTACCTCTGTTGCACCTACATCCTCATCCTGGATCCTGCTAGTGCTGATCGTCCCTTCCTGACCTCAGCCTTAGACAACTGATGTTTGGATACCACCTGGTAAAATTATTAAATGCAGGAAAGTGGCGTAATCTGTGAGGGTGCCCCATCTGCCAGGGCATTTATGCTGCTTGCACTTAGACCTTCAGGACTGGTAGATGGCTTTCTGATTAGGAAGAGATCATGGGCAAAACCCTCCCAGAAAGCCACCTTTGAACTCCACTCACCTTGCCTGCACGAAAATCACTCAGATTATATATATATATATATATATATATAAAATCTCAGATTATGTATTGTATTATATATATAATCTTCATTCTGGAACTGAGATTAATGTTTAGTATGACTTGGAATTTGCACAGTAACTTAAACTAGAAACATTATTTATTATTATTTACTCTATTATTCAAATAAAGGAAAAATAAGGATGTGAAAAGTGCTTTTACTCCTAGAGCAAAGCATATTTGAGTGTCTGTGTCAAGTTACGAGCTCTAGGAGCATTAAAGGACTCATTTTGGGTCCAGTGCTTGTGCCTGAGTGAAACACAGGAAAGAGAGTCCAGCAATATTTATTTCATGTCATTTTAATTTAATTTCGGTTTTTATCCAAAGATACAGTGACAGAAAATAGAGTCAAAACGTTCATTTACTAAATAGGAAATACACCATTCATCCTTCTTATATAAAAAATATAAAAGTTAAAACTCTGAATAAATATATGTAAATTATATAGGTATTTAAATAGATTTATAAATTCATAAATACAAAGTAGACTTGCTAGCAAAAAGAGAAGTACAAAACCTGTCTACTGACAGCCAATTTTTCTTTTGAAAAATGACTACAAGATAAAAATATAAATAAGGTTTAAAATGCTGGAATCATAATTTCCTCTTTGCTTATTTATATCATGACTATTTACTTAAATCAGCCTGACTTACATTAGTTCATCCTTTTTGTACCCTGTTGCAAATAAGAATATAAATAGTTTATAATAAATATAATCAATAACTTAAGACATTCATGTTTTAAATATTAAATTAAACTAAATCATATAGCTAGGATATATAGAATAATAAGTACATTGTCAACATTGCTCCTTGCTTCAAAGTGATCACATAAATACTAGTAGGTCACATTTAGCCAACGCTATGGTATCTCAAAGTTACTTTTCATCCTGACATACTACTTTGAGAGTAGAGTTTTGCTGTGTTTTGCATAAATTGCTCATATTTGTGCAGAAGCCACCAGATGGAGATCTTCTTGTCTCCTGTTGTCATCCTGCTGATCTCACGGACGTCCACCTGGGGAAGGTCCTTGCTCTGGCAGGTGTAGATGTGGGTCCCCTCGTTCAGAGTCACCTCCAGCTGGTTCAGGGTGGCGTTCACGGCCTCAGTGATGCTGTGGCCGCAGATCTCCTCCACGTCGTTTCTCAGGCCTTTCAAAGCATTAGAGAAAACGTGGAGGGCGCAGCAGCTGGATTCGAAGGCCGGGCAGTTGGGTATCACCTGGACCATTTCTCTGGCTTTGGTGTTTGCCATTAGCCAACTCCTGGTTTGGTCTGTCAAAGAGCTGCACGTGGTCTGCAGGGAGTGAGAGGAGAGAATCTCTGTTAATCTTTTTTGATTTGCATCTTTCTTGCTGGTCTCTCCTAGGACACACACTGGGAAAGCACACACTCACCATTTTTCAAGTTTTGTGTGCGTTCTTTTCTCATTGTTGCATACTGAAATTAACACTTAGGCTCCTTTTATTGAGCAGTTATCACACACTATCTGTAGCTTTGATAGTTCAGCACTTTCTGGGTTCAGAGCCTATTTGGCAGCACTTTCAGCTCTACTAAGATTTTTTTTCTTTCTTTTTCTTTTTGCTATATGGGTAAAATTTACTCATGGAAGAGGTTTGCTTTGGCCCGAAGCTATTTTTGACAATCTCAACAGAAATGTTTTTAATTTCAAGAATGAATTCAGGGTAAATCTATTACACTGATGTTTTAGCAATGTGTTCTTAAAGAATTGAGATTAGCCTGAAGTTCAGCGTGTGCCCTTGGCAGAAGAAAGGAAAAGAAAGGCCCAGTTCAGTTCTGTTTTTTAAAAGAAGCATATTTTCACATATGGATGAAGATGGCTAAATGAAGGGCGGAAAACATAGACTTATGAAGAGTTTGGTACCAAATTTTGTACAGATTTTCGCTATGATGAATACCTGCCAGCCCTTCACATACAACCTGGGACAGCTGGACTGCCAGGTAGAGCATCCTCCCAGCTCATCTGAGTGTGAGCCCTCCCAAAGGACTGAGCAAAGTTTCCTGCAGAATTTCTTCTGACTACCCTAGTGCTGAATCAAACCCAAAAGAAGGCAACTGTCCCTGTTTTTCCAAGGATTTGGCTGACTTCATCCAAAAAGCTGCCTGCTTCAAGCCTGCCACAATACAAGAGGGTGAACTTTTATATTCTAACCCAAGTATTTCTTTTCCAATGGACCAGTATATTATGTCAATGCATTGAATTTCTCCCCAGCCATGGGCACAACAGATACAACATGGTACACTTACAAAGGCTTTAAACAAGGCCGATGCCTGCATTTCCAGCACCGATGCCAAGATCTTTATACTGGTGGTAAAATGCTTCTGCCCTGTAGTAGTTTTGCCTGCTGTAGTGACAGTCGGGGCCAAAGAGACCAAGGGAACCAGTGAACAGATGAGGACGACTGTAAACCCATTGATTCCTGCAATGAAATGAAAGAAGGAAAAAAAATGAATACAATTAATACAGTTAATAATCAAGGCTCTACATCAATTCTCAGAACGTCCTGGATTTTGCTATGTACTGAATGCCCAAGCGTTGCAGAGGGAGGAAGAAGCGTGGAGCAAGGCATACCCACCCGTGTGGAGCTTCATGGCGGGGAGCAGCGGAGGTGCCACGAGCTCGCTGGGGCTCAGGCTGCTGGAGCGCTGGGGATGCCGAGGGCCGGGCCGTATTTAACTACGGAGGAGGCCTGCGTCAGTGACTCCCCCATGGTTTTTTCTTTCCTTTTTTTTTCTCTTTTGGGCAGATGATACTTTGGGTTTTTTTTTTCTTTTTGGAAGATTACATCAGAATTTCAAGTGCGTATGCGCTGATTGTGATCTAGAATATGGTTTCAAACTTACAGAGGTGCTGTCCCGTTATCGCTTTGGTTAGGGGTTCGGGACCCTTGGCTTCGCCGTCCCATCCGCGTCGTTGGGATATCCAAAGTGGAGCTCTTGGAGCGCGGGCTCTGTCTTTGACAACCTGCTGGGGCCCCAGCAGCAAGCACAGAGCTGGAGCACCAAGCCAGCAACCTGCTCCTGCAGGGCTTGCCGGGCTGCCAACGGCAGGGAAAAGGCAGCACGTGGTTCATATGGAAGGTCAACATATGCATTAATTCCCTGGATCTCTATTAAACCTTGGTTCTCCATGCAACCCTTTTGCATAACACAGTGGAGAGCACCCAGCTCTCAGCACCCATCGCTGCCACCTTCCCTTGTAACTGGGATGAAGCTGTCGTCTTCAGCAGTGACTAGATGCTGAGTATTCTCATATGCAGCAAAGTAGGGTGAAAAATCAGTCCTAGGACCTGTGGGCAAGAAGCTGAGATCAGCAGAGGACCTGCAGAACTACCAGAGTGTTGTGACAAAAACGAAAAGAAGCCCCCATGAATGCTCCTTTGTGAAAGTATTAAGCGATAGGCGCTTAGGGGTCCTTCCTTGCTCTGAGATAGGAGAAGAACCTGAAAGGCCGTGATAGAGCCAAGGTGTGCAAAGTTACCAAAAAACTGCAGGAACAATATTTTGGTGTCAAAATACTCAGTTCTTTCTATTTCCCATGCATGTTGGAAAAAAAAAAAAAAAAAGACAGAAACTAAGAGGCTCGGTGTGTGCAGAGTGTCTGGGACGAGTCACAGCTGGCCCTGGGCAGCCCCAGGCAGCCCCTCCACAGAGGCTGCCCATGGGGTTCTCTCACCTTCTCCAGGACGGAGCTGGTCTCTAAGGTTTGATATAGGACGACGCTTCCCCCATACCACGTTGCACTCTCATCCCCTCATCCGATAACTCCACGGCTTTGGGAGGAGGTTGAATTCCTTCTTGCACAGCCCATTGAATCACAGAATCATTACAGTTGGAAAAGACCTTCAAGATCCTGGAGTCCCTCTGTAAAACCTTCACCCCCCTGCCTGCTAAACCGTGTCCCTAAGTGTCCTTAAGTGTCTCATCTACACATTTCTTGAACAGCGCCAGGGATGGTGACTCCACCACTTCCCTGGACAGCCTGTTCCAAGGCTTCAGCGCAGGAATTTTTCCTAATATCTAACCTGAATGTCCCCTGGCGCAGGTTGAGGCTGTTTCAGTAGTTATTTTGGAGAAGAGATCAACCCCCATCTTAGTCATGAAATAATTCAAAGGAAGAGAATGAATTATCTTAACCTAAGATACGAAGCAACAGCTCTGTAGTCTAATGGAGAGAAACAAGAAAACAAAAGCACTGTTCTGGCAAAGGCTTTTTATATTATTATTATTTTGGGCTAAAAGGGGGAGAGAGGTGCTCCTTTGTGCATCGCCCTTAAGGAAAATCCCCACAGTGCAAGCAAGGGATATTGCAAAGGGAAAAGGTGCGTGAGCTGGAGCATCATGAGCTATTCCCATCCAGCTCTTCCTGCAGCCACGGAGGACAGCTCGAGGAATCGTGGATGGGTTTTCCTCCCCGTGTGGGGAATATCCAGTGCAGGGAATATCCATTAGCTCCTTTTTCCAAAGGGCAGCAGCTTCCCCGCCGCAGCCTCCTGCGCGTGAGCTCTGCACATCCTTTCTTGCCGCTGCGATAAGCGGCTGAGCTGATAAGGCAGCCGATGGCATCCGTCCTGCGAGTGGAAGTTCAGCCCTCCAGCACGTAACCGCCGGCTGCCGCTGCGCTCCGGGCAGCCGGTGCCCGCGGTGGAATTTGTCACTCTTGCCTCAACATCCCTTGCTGGAAAAAGCAACTAAGCCTCAGAGCCTGGAGACCTGCAGGTGACCGAGGCAGAACCAGGGTCCTGCAGTGTTTTTCCAGGTGTAAGGGAAGGGACTTTTCGCTATGAAGTCCCTTTTCCGATGGTGCGATGTGGCCGTGGCGGTTCCTGCGCCTGCGGGAACCCTGCTGTTTTTATAACTAACGGCAAAAGAGAGACCTGTTTCCTGCCTCGAATCCGTGTGCTTCTCGGCACGCCGATATCCCACATCCCGATGCCGTGCGCGGGTGCTCGGTCGGCACCCTGTAGGCGTCACACGAGCTGGCGGGACGGGGTCAGTGCCACGTGTCCCCGCAAGAGCCGCCACTGGCATTCGCATCCCGCCATCTCCTAGCGACGGCGACGCGAGTAATCCAGCCGGAGAATCCCTGCGGGGCCGGATGGCGGGGCCGGGCGGACGCAGCGTCTCGGCCGCCTTTCAGGAGCACCTGCGGCTCCTGGGGCTGCACGAGTTCCCCTGCGCCGCGCCGGGCTGCGGGACGGCTCGTCCCGGCGCGCGGCAGGATCCCGGCCGCCCGCAGGAGCAGCTCCGCAGCGGAGCGTGGCGCGCGGAGCAGGAGGAGAGCCGGGAGGAGCGCGCGGAGTTGCTGCGCGGGCGGCGCTCGCCCTGGGCGCTGCCGCCGGGCTGCAGCGCCGAGGACCAGCGGCTGCGGCTGCTGGCCGTGCGGGCGCCCCGGCTGGCGCGCGGCCGCTCCGTCTTCCTCTTCTTCCACACCCTGCGCCTCGTGGACCAGGGGGTGAGCGCGCCGGCCGCCCGCATTGTCGCCATCGCCCCGCGGCGGCGGGTGGCGGACGGAGCCGCCTCTTTGCAGGTGGCCGAGGTGGACGAGGGCCTGCTGCGCTTCGAGCACCTGGAGGAGCTGGTGCTCAGCGCCAACCGCATCGGCGCCGTCGCCTCCGCCAACCTGCCCCGCACGCTGACGGTGAGGCGGGACGGCGGCGGGGGGCTGCGGCGCCGAGCGGGCCGCGCGGCAACGGGCGCCCGTGGGCTGCAGGTGCTGGAGCTGTGCGGCAACGCCGTGGGCGACCTGCGGGGCCTGTGCGCGCGGCCGCCCCCGCGCCTGCAGCACCTGGGGCTGGGCCACAACCGCCTGCGCGGAGCCGCGCACGGCGCCTTCCTCACCGAGCAGTTCTGGTAACCGCCCCGGGACGGCCGGGATGCTCGGGGCGCTCCGGGCTACCTGTGTTAAGGGACTGTAGCCCTTGGGCATGAGCGCGGCTCCGTTCCAGCCCCATGGGCACCGTGTGGTCTTTGCTGCCTCCCCTCGCTCCTGCCATTGGGTGTCCCTGGCATTTGGGTGTCCCCATCCATGCAACAGCACAGGGAGATACCCCCGCATGGACCCACCACTGCCATCTCCCCAAATCCCTTCCTGGGAAAGGACCCACTGAAGGGTGCAGTGGGTGGCTAAGGATGCTGGAGCTGTGGGGCAAGGAGCCATGGGGTGGGCAGCACGGGGACTTGTGGTGTCTTTTCTCATCTAGAGGCACCGATGTCCCCAGCCTGCCCTGACTGCTGCTCTTCTCCTCCAGGCCGAACCTCGTTTCCCTTGACCTGAGCTTCAATGGCCTCACGGACCTGCCGGGGCTGCTGTCGCGGCTGGGCAGCCTGCGGAAGCTGCGCGTGCTGGTGCTGCAGGGCAACCCGCTGGCGCTGCTGCCCGCCTACCGCGGCTTCGTGGTGGACAGCCTGCCCGCGCTCTGCGTGCTGGACGACGTGCGCATCGGGCCCGACGAGAAGCACCAGTGCCACGGGCTGGCGGCGCAGCCCGGTGAGCCGGGGCCGCTGCAGACGGCCAGGGAGCAGGGGGGTGGTGGCCACCGAGCTGAACCCGCCGGGATTGCTCTGGATCCAGGGTCGGCTTCTGCCTTGACTTTTCCCAAACACATCCCTCCCCACATCGGCACAGAGATCTGCAGCCCCAGGGATGGGCAGGGAGGCAGGTATCTGTGCTCCTCCAGCACCCGGCTTGGCCATTGTCACCTAAAAACCTCCCTTTTCACCCTGAATTGTGCATCAGGAGGAGGGTTTTCTCCATAGCCGTTTTCCCTCCTGGGGTGGCTATCGGAGGACAGTCCCCGTAGGGCGGGCAGGACGTGGTGGCACCTCGGGCTCGGAGCACGTCCCTGCCAGCGCCCGGGGCCGCTTGCGCGGCGGGTGAGTGACCCCGTGCGGCCGTGACCTGCCACAGCCCCGGGGACACGGGTGGCCGTGGGTGACGCGGCTCCCGCCTCGCAGAGCTGCTGCCGCTGGCAGCCCGCGTGGCTGTGAGTGTCGGGGCGCTGTGCGGGCTGCCCGAGCCCCGCGGCCCCGAGCCCGGCGCCGACTTCCCCGTCGTCACCTGCAGCTACTACGTGACCTACGAGTTTGCGGCCGGCGAGGCCAGCGAGGACGCGGGCGGCCCCCAGGTTTGCGCTTAGCATCGCTGCTGCGGACGAGGAGACGTGGCCCCCGGGGCCCTGCAAACCAGCGCCGCTGCCGGGGCTCCCTGTCTGCTCCAGGCGACTGCAAGTCCTCAGCATCCCGCAGCAGCCATGCAGGATCCCAACAGCAGGAATGCCGAGGAAAACTGGGAGCCTGCCGCTGGAGAGGAGCCAGAGCCACGTGCTAGTAAGGGGGAATTGGGAACGAGTCTGCTATTCTGGTGGCCGGGGTGGCTTTACGGCTCCTCTGGGATGCACCGGCATCGGCACATCCCTCCGTGCAGCGGAGGTGTTCGCCACCCCCGGGAAGCCCTGGGCAGACCCCATGGACTGCGGCTACGAGCGGGAGCACACGGCCACGGACCTGGAGGGGCTGAAGGCCTTCCTGGAGGCCGGGACCATCCTCTCCGTGGTGGAGGAGAAGGTGGGCGCAGGCCAAGGGGCTGGTGGCACCGCAGACCCGGGGGAAGCAGCCACCTGGGCCAGGTTCCCGCATCCCCCTGTCCCTGTGTCCCCATGTCCCTGCATCCCCATGTTCCCATGTCCCCGCGCCAGCAGCGCCCTGTGCCTCTCCTGCAGGTGCTCTCTTGGCCTCTCACTGCGGATGCGGATGAAGCCGCCGCTCAGAAGGGGAAGGCAGGGCGAGGGCTGCAGCGCGGCACCACGGTAGGACGCAGGCGGGACACGTGTTCACGCACTGCCCCAGCTGCCCAAACTGCGGCTGGGGATGAGGGCTCCGGGCTGGGAATCTCCCATCCATAACGCTCTGCCTTGTCCCCACTTGGTGCTCCAGGAAGGATCCAGGAAGAAGAAGAAGGAAAAACCCTGTGAGCTCCGCAGCGACCCTCCCATTCACAGGACCCTGGGCACCGGGAGGGTGAGCCTGGAAGCCCTGCTGGCCACCGAGGCCCTGGTGGCAACTGTGTGTGACCTCGGGATCCCGGCCACCGAGGAGCCGCCGCGGCCACCGAGCCCGGAGGAGAAGGTACCGAGCGGAGAGAGGCAGGTCTGCCAGGGCCGGGGACTCTCCTGCTTCTCCTCTTCCTCCTCCTCCTCCTCCTCCTCCTCTTCCTCCTCTTCCTCCTCCTCCTCTTCCTTCTCCTTCTTCTCTTTCACCTTCTTTCACCTTCTCCTCCTTCTCCTCTCTTCCCTCTGCTGTGCTCCCTTTCCTGGATGTCCCCTAAATGCTGCTGACAGACCCCAGACAGCGACCACTGTAATCACAGGCCTCACTTTTGCCCCTGGCCAATTAAATCCCAAACTAACAGTGGAAACGTCTCTCCACAGGACAGGAAAAAAGACAAGGACAGGAGCAAAAAGCTGAAAGAAGGGCGAGAAAATGAGGCCAGCCAGACCATCTTGTCCACCAAAGGTGACCAAAGGCCGGGGGTGGCTGGGCAGAGCGAGCTGGGGGCCACGGGGAGGCTGCGGGTCCCTGGGTGACCCCACAAGGTGCTCGTGAGGGCAGCGTGATCCAGGATCCCAGCCTGCGTCCGTGAGCACTTTGCAGAGGGCGTCACCGCTCCTTGCAGGGTGCAGGTGGGATGCAGAGATGTCCCCAGGGTCCCCGGCGGGTGCCGCAGCCTCCCTGCACACAGCAGAGACCCCCCCCCAGCCTCGTGCCGGTTGTTTTTCCAGCGGGTAGTTTTTTGTTTTGGCTGCAAAAACAGCCGTGCCAGCACATCGGAGAGGGAAGGGCAAGCCCAGGAGGAAGCTGTGGAGGGAAGAGGCTGCGCGGCCACCAAGCGTCCTCGCATTAACCCTGTGCGCGCTCCCCGCAAGGCGCTCGTGCGGTGAGCGCGCCGTCCGCACGGAGGTGCTGGAAAAGCCGCGCGGCAGCCGGGGCTCGGCGGGATCAGCTGCATTTAGCTGCTGCCCTCCCCTCTGCAGAGGAGGGGAAAGCACCGAGGGGGATTAGGCAGAAACTCGTGCTTCATTTGGCATCACGCTGCCCCGCTTTGCACTTCGCAAGGGGAAGGTCCCAGCTGCTGCCAGCAGCCCTTTTATATCCCCTCATCTGCAAAAACCCACAAATAATGAGGCCTTTTGGGGCAATTGGGATTCAGGGAAACCCTACGGCTCCAAAAGGAGCAGCGGCCTCGTCCGGAGCTCACACTCTGCCCGGGCATTGGGGGTTGTCATAGGAAGTGCGCCCATGTCAGTCCCACACTTGATTTTCCAGGTTGCTCCCAACGATTTATTTCTGCGTCTTGCTGCTTCTGCTAGAAATACCGGGGAAACTGCACAACAAAGAGAATGCAAAATTGCACCGAGTTTGGTTTCCTGATTAAGACACTTGTGGGGTTTCTTACCCAATGTCACGCTACAACAGATTTTCCCTCAGGACCTGGCACTCGGTGCTAACCTGGTGGGCTCGTCCCTGCTGCCCAGGGCTGGCTTTAAGGTGATTTATTCTGCAAGCACTGCGACCTATCTACTTCCTTCTGCAGGAAAAGGGAAACCCAAAGAGGTTTCAGAGCCGGAGGAGAGCCAGGGGGAGCTGCCGGTGCCGCTGACCGTCCACTTCCAGATGCAGCTGCTGCGCTGGCCCGCGGTGGCCGGAGCCCAGCAGCCGGCGAGCGCGGGGAAGGTTCATTAGTGCGGGTGTAACGAGCCGTGGAAGATCGTGGAATAAACCCCACGGGACGCGGTGGCTGCCGGCTCAGCACGTGCACAGCCGCAGGCTGGACCCCGACGCCGGGAGACGACCCAAGGGCCCGGGGCAGTCACGGAGCTGCTGCCGTGGGAGGGCAGGCTGGGGTTGCAGGGCCCCACGCGCAGGGTGCCACGCTCGAGTGCGGTGCCCACTGCATCTGGGCCTGCGTGCGGGGGGCAGGGAACGCGGGGCACTGCGTGGGGGTCGGTGCACGGTGCGCAGGGCGCAGTGCAGCGCGCAGGGCGCGGGGCTCGGTGCGCAGCAGGCGCGCAGGTTGCGGGGCTCGGCGCGCACCGCCCGCCGGGGGCTGCGCACGGGCGGTCCCGGGGCGGTGCCGGGGCGGTCCCGGGGCGGTGCCGGTGCCGGTCCCGGCGCGCGCTCGGGCGGCGGCGGCTCCCGGTAGGTGCCGGCGGCGGCTCCGCTCCCCGGGGCCGGGGGGAGGCAGCGGCGGCGGCCCCGGGGCGCTTCTCTCTTCCCCTTCCCTTTCCCTTCCCCGCGGGGCTGCGGCCGGGCAGGGAGTTAACGCGTCCCTCGTGTTTCCTCCACGGCGCAGGGCCCGGATTCCACCCCCGGGCCGCGATGTCTCGGCGGGCGCTGGCGCTCTCCGCGCTCTCGGCCGCGCTCCTGGCCTGCTTCTTCTTCGCGAGGCAAGGCGTGAACGTGGCCGGAGGTCAGGCAGCGGCCGCAGCGAAGCCCAAGCCCCAGTCCCCGGCTCCGGGGCGCCTCGAGCCCCGCAGGTGTTTGCCGAACCTGACGCTCGCCAACTCCTCTCTCGCCCTCCCAGAGCTCCACCGCCTCTTCCTAACGTACCGGCACTGCCGCGTCTTCCCCACGCTGCTGAAGCCCTCCAGGTGCGGCCAGGAGACCTTCCTCTTGCTGGCAATTAAGTCGTCCCCCATCAACATAGACCGGCGGGTGGCCATCAGGAACACCTGGGGGAAGGAGGTCTCCATCGGCAGCAAGCGCGTGCGGCTCGTGTTCCTGCTGGGGCGCTCGGAGGCCAGGGTGCGGGCGCACCCCCTGCACCGGCTGCTGGCTTACGAGAGCCAGGAGTTCGACGACATCGTGCAGTGGGACTTCATGGACAACTTCTTCAACCTGACCCTCAAGGAGCTGCACTTCCTGCGCTGGTTCGCCGAGGACTGCCTGCACGCCCGCTTCGTGCTCAAGGGCGACGACGACGTCTTCGTCAACACCTACAACATCGTGGAGTTCCTCCGGGAGCTGGACCCGGCGCAGGACCTCTTTGTCGGCGACGTGATCGCCAAGGCCCGGCCCATCAGAAACACCAGGGTCAAATACTTTATTCCGGAGTCCATGTACCAAGGCCCCTACTACCCTCTCTATGCTGGTGGGGGCGGCTACGTGATGTCTAGAGAGACCGTGCGCCGCCTCCGGAGCACGGCAGAGGACACGGAGCTCTTCCCAATCGACGACGTCTTTGTGGGAATGTGCCTGGCAAAGATGGCAGTGACCCCGAAGAACCACGCTGGCTTTAAGACTTTTGGGATCCAGCGACCTTTCAATCCTTTTGATCCGTGCCTGTACAAAGAACTGATGATCGTGCACAGGCTGAGCCCCATGGAGATGTGGATCATGTGGACGCTGGTCAAGGATGAGAGCATCAGATGTGCGGTCTCGGCGCTGAGCCCCTAGAGAAGGGGTTGGAAGCGAGCGCCGGGGAGCGCAGACGGTGACCGGTACCGGGTACTTAAACTAGAAATCCCGCTCTGGTAGAAACGTGCCCGCTACTGACAGACTGTGTGAGCCCTAGGGTTTGGGCTTGCAATAAGCCCTTTTCTAGCGGGTTACCGAAGTGGGTGCGTTCTCACGGGGAGGGCACGGGACGGCACCGGTACTTGCAGATGCGGTCGGGCACGGCACCGGGAGCGCTGTGACGGCTGGAGCCGTCGGCACTGCCGGGTCACGGGTGACGGGGGCAGGTGCTGCCACCAAGGGAGGCCCTGCCCGGCTCCTGGAGGAATGGGGCTAATGCCTGACGGCCCCGAAATTCCCTCTAACCTTTTGAAGTCAAGGCAGGAGCAGGGGAAAGAGCAGAGCCTGCTGCGGGGTCTGCTGCAGTGCGGTCCCACTGTCCTGGGCTAGAAACCCTGCAGGTCCTGGGGGCAGCAGGAGACAGGGAATGGCGTGGAGGAAAATGTCACTGGAATTTAGTGCCTTACCACAGAAATCCAAGGGCTTGGGTTCCAGCATGAGCCCTTTGGATTTTACAGATGTTTATTACATGTGTACTTGCACTGGAAACTTCTGCACAAACACACTTTCGGGTTGGGTTTGAGGGCAGAAGTATGTTGAATACTCACAGTGTTCATTACAGTCGTGGTGGCTGCAGCTTTCTGTGTTGCGTGGGCGACGTTGGGGGGATGTTTCTATCTCTTGGTTACATTGGGTTTAAATAAAACACAATTTTGGAAGTGTTTGCACGGGAGTATTCTTGTTCCTCTGAAAGCTCAGAGTCCTCAAGAGCAGAGAAACTAAAATCGGGTCCTGGGTGTCTGCAAGGATTTCTTGATGTTACTGAGAATATGGTTATGTGGGAACGGAAACTTGGTGCTGCTTCTGCTGTGGGTCGCAGCCTCCTCTGCCCCCATCCAGGCAGGATGTGCTAATACAGAAGCAGCAGTGAGGCTGGCTGGAGGGCTGTAAATCTGGTTGAAAGTGAAGGCAAGGCTGGCGCCTGCTTTTGTGAAGCTTCTCAGCGTCAGAGGCTCCTGGCACTAGCTCAGAAGTGCTGCGTGTGAGCAGGAAACTGTCATAAAATTGGGGCTTAGAGAAAGGGTCTGATTGCAGAACTCAAAGCCGGTTTCTGTTGGGCTGCAGTCTTTGCTGTCTCTTGCACTGCTTGTCCCATGTTCACTGCCCATCAGATGTGAGCTGGAGCTTCCGGATACGTCCCAGATGTGTGCCCAGGAATGCTTATTTGCACTTAAGGAGTGGAGATACAGGCTTTTTTTAAACCAGAGGTTTGACAAGTTGAACAGTGGTGCAACTACACTTGTGGCTTTGGCTTTGTAAGGTACTGGGTGTTGTCCTAATTTGGCCCTGCTGCATGACACACGATTTTGTGGTTGGAGCTGCAACCCTCATGAGCTGTTTGTGCCAGATGTGAGTAGGTGTTTGTCTGAAAGGAACAAGATTGCCCTTCCAAGGGTGAGCCTCTGCGTGCCCATCTGCAGTGTGGTCTTGGTGCAAGCTGCTCCTCGCTGATTATCGCTGCAGTCTAACGACAATTAGCGTAGGAATTAGCTGTCTCTGGGAAATTGTCCGTGTCATTTCAAATGTATTCACTGTTGGATTTGTAAGCCAGGCATGATGTCAGGCAGCAAAACCTGGTGACTTCTCTTCTCTGGGCTCTGCTGCCTGTTCGAGAGCAGAGCCTGGACAGAGCAGGTCTGGGGCCATGTGAGCTGCCATGGTAGCATTTTTCTGTTCCACTAGATGTTTCCAAATGCAAACTCAGTAATGTGAAGTAGAGGGTGATGATACTCGTGGCCGTTCTGGGCTTAGGTGCATTGGCTAATCACTGACGAGCAACTCACTTTGTGATGAAGGTGAGGGGCTCTTTCGCTTCTTCATTTTGCAGGCGAGATGGAGTCGTCCATGCTCCTTCCTCCCTTTTCGACCTGAACTGACTCATTTTCCTCTCACATCTGCAGGTCAGTTCTGTGTGGCCACAGCCTGCATCCTAGGTAGTAAGAGAAGGGCAGACAGTGCAATAGTGGGGAAAGGAGGGGCGGCTCTGGAGGGGCCTGGACTCCTTCCCAAAGCCCCTCAATGCCCGTCTGTCTGGAGCAGCACTGCGGTGGTGTCGACAGACCGGGCGCCGTGTGTGAGCACAGCTGGGCGAGGGGCTCGGCCCGGGTTCCTACACTGGAAACACGCGGGAGCAGATGAGGCCAGAGGCTGCACCCGGCTCTGAGCGGGAGCCTTCCCAGCGCTCCGGCCCCAGGGCAGGTTTGGGGCCCCCTGACTCCGCTGTATTCCTCTGTGCTGCCATTCCAGGCTCTGCCATCCTCGTGGAATACAGAAGCATCCAGTGAGGAGCAGAAGAAAGAGAAGTTTGTTCTTTTTTACTTAAGCAGGATAGACACAAACTTCACAAAATATCTATTTTTAACCTGTAAGTGTTCAATGCTGTAGAGCTGGGCCTGCATTAGTTCAAAAGGCAGGCAAAATGAGGTAAGGATAGAAAGGTTCATATTACAGCTGAAAAAAAAAATCCTAGTTTAGCACAAATCACAGTCTAGTAACAGTAACCCCAACAGATGTAATGCATCACAATGTTAATTTGCCTTGAAAAATAATGTTTAAACGCCTCCTACAAAAACTGATGAAGTTCTAATGGATGCCCTTCTACAAAACAATCTCAGTTTACATTGTCTATACAATTAATATTGCAAATCTCACATTAAGTTGTCAAAATAGAAAATGAAAATAGTGAAACACAGTTGTGGTTTTGAAGCCTGCAGTGAAATATCTGGCTTACAAAAAGAGAGAATTAAGTTTATTTTCTTGAAACTTGAACTGGAAAGAATTCAAATGTGTAAAACTCAGTTTTGCTTATGCTTTGCTTATAAGTCTGCGGCTGTAACTACTTTGTTTGCAGCCACAGTATCTTTAAAACCAAATCTCCTTTCCTTCCTGGGGAAGGCAGCTATATTAGAAGCATGACTTTTGTGTGAAGGAGGTTACTATATTAAACTGCAAAACCTCAATAAAAAGAGCTCGGGTAAATCCACAGAATGTTTTCACATCTACAGCAAATGTTTCCTCTGCAATTGAGTGTAATTAGATGAAGCCTCATTACACACTTTTTTAAGAATACAAATAGAAAACAGCACTTAATCTCCCATCCAGATGGGCACACTCATAATGACATACATTTGCACAGTTTACTCAAGGTATCTACTAACAGACATAATTTTCTTCACAAATTAAAAATGAACTTTTAAATACATGTCTTTGGCTGATATCTCATTAGTCTCCCTGTTAGAGAGTTCTCACAACCATATCAAACCATTTGTAGGATCCTCCCAGCAGAGAGACAGTTATTAACATGCTATCCTAGATAGCCATTTTCACATTTGCATAGTTAAGCACTTAACTGAATTAACTAGAAACATGATAGGTTACAAACAAGAATGGGGCCTTTCAGATATTGGAATTGACTCAATTTGTAAAGCAAGCCTGTTTGGGAAAACAAAAATGGGATCACAGGCTTCTTTCAACACGTTCCCCACTATCCAACATTGAAGTTTGGGACCATTCAGTTACTCTGAGGTGACCCGCAAGTTCTTCTCAATCTTCTCGAAGATAAGGGTCATCTCCTGCTTCTGTGCTTCCTAAAATGCCCTGTGGCAATGACGATTCATCTCCTTGAGCTTTTATGAGCTCTTCTGTTTGAGCTTCAGCTAACTTGGTCTCTGCTTTCCGGGAGAGCTGCCGCACATCTTGCACCTGTGATTTCACGAGCTGGATGTGGCTGCGGGCGGTCACTGAGGCTTGATCTGCACCTGAAAAGCAGATATTTAAACACCTTGGGTTAGAGGAGCACTCAGCAAACCTTCAGTCAAGAAAGCCATTGTCCATAATTAGCACTCACTATGCTCAGTGTTTCAGTAACTCTGGGGCTATCCGAATGCTAAATGTGTTTGCTGTTCATTTACCTTATACAACAATCTGTCTACTTGGAGATATTTTTGCCCCCTAAAATTCTCGCCAAAGTGGGTTTCAGCCAGTGCTGGATCAGAATAATCAGCAGGCACTAGTGGGTTTGAGAGCTAAATCCAGCCCAACCACCGTATCGTATCCGCATTCTGTCCTTGACCTGGCCTGGGCTGGAACCTCCCAACAGCAGGAATGTCTCTGGCATTGCTGAACTTGAAACCTTTGTCCTCCTGTACTCCTGCAGACTATCTTTTTCAGCAGTTCCTCAGGAAGCCACACTTGCAGTTCCACTGCCCCTGTGTGTCCGTCTGCTTCCTCCCTTTTTCCTCTCCCTGCTATGATAACTTTGCTATTTGCCACGAGTCAGATCATAACTCGGTCACAGTTATCAGTTTTGTGAAAGGTTGTGTAGGGGATGAAAGACTCAGACTAGTATTTCCCAGAAAGGCAAATCTTCTTACTTCTAAATAAGACAGAATCCAGCTGGTGAGACCTGCTGGACCCAGGCACTGTAGTTCCATTCCCAGAACTGAGACTGAACAGTGCATTTCAAATTGTCTAATTGTCAATCGTGCCTCGGCATAGGTAGTCTTAATCAGAACAGCATTTGCAGTTCCAGGTCCATCTCACACTAGACCTGACCACAGGTAGGACACAAGATCCTGGCCCTTCTGAAAACCAGGCGCTCGTTCTGTACTGGCAGGTTAACTGGGCTTAAATGCTGGTGAAAGACCTTGTCATGATTTTTGCTTGTGACTAAGTGATTCACATTAGTGCTTCTAACTGTGCCTTACCTGTTTGATAGGCAGCTTCTGCTGCCATCTCCGAAAGCCGTAACGCAGTCATCCAGCTGGATTCCAGCCTTAGATATTCTTGCTGTTTTGCCGTCACCTGTGAGTAAAAATAAAGTATTGTTTAACTTGATATAGCAGTATCTAAATGTTCTTCTAGACAACACCTTTGTGGGAAGGTAAGCAAATGATAAAAGAGATTTCTGAGTAAACCAGGCAAATTGAGGATGGGAGGGACGTGAATCTTTACCTCAACTCTGGCTCCTATTATCACCTGCCAGACTGCATCCACCTCATCCGAATTCATCTTCCCAAGAAGATTTGCATATTGCTTATAGAGAGACACCAGCGTATAAACTGCCTGCAAAGAATTAATGTGACACAATTATACACCATTCTATAAATCATTGGTGTTTCAGTATCTATAAATCACTGGTGTTTCAGTATTACTCAGGGTTAACGAGGCATAGAACATAAGAACCAACCCACCTCTTATTTGCACTGAGTAACAAGATCTCTAAACGGTTCTCAAAATTATTAGGGAATAATTAATTGTTAGAGAAAAATTATTGGGAATACACCTAGGGGTGATGCATCCCGGTTACTCAGTATGTGGAGATCCGACAACTGCTCTGGGTTTCTTTAGCACCAGTTCTGAGATACACATCTTCCAGGATGAAGTTCAAACTCAAAGCAACAGTCTAACAAGTTTAAAAATAACTTTTGTATTTGATACAGTAGAAGAATGGTAAGCCCTACCCCACTGTTGCCTAGGGACAACAAACCTCCAATCCTTACTGCCTCTGTTACTACAATTCATAAAAGTGCACTTTAATTATGATATAATGGGGGTAAATACTGCATTATAATTCAGTATTTTCAGTATTAACTTGCTGGCAGAATGTGTAATCTCTCAGCTTACCTTTGTATACTCTGTCAAAGCTTCAATCAGGGCATATGTTGTTTGAGAGAGGAGAGTAGAGGTACTATCAGTTACTAGGGAAACTGCCCTCTTAATCAAGGCATCATTACTGAGAGAAATTGAGTTCTGCTTCTGAAAGACAATAAATTTGCATGGTCTTTACACTCTGGTTTTCCATATACATGTTACTTGTACATCAGTAACAAGAGGAAAAAGCAAGATTGTTAGTTATAAAGCTGGATAACCCAATGATGAATAGAGTTAGGAAACAGGAAAAAATCTTCCCTTTCTCTGAAAGCAAATGCTTTTTTTTTTTTTTTGAAGGATGTTATTGAAGGTGGGCATTAACCTTCTCATTTTTCTTCCTGAACAGCTATGTGGTCAAACATCTGTATTCCTAAGAAATAATACAATCGTGCCCTATGCAGGCTGCATAGCCTTGCAAAATCCTGCACAAGTGGTTTTGAATTTTGGACTGTTTCTAAGGAGCAGGGGCAGGTCCCCCCTCGCACGTTACCTCTATGACGGGGACTGCGCACAAGGAAACTCCCAGCCCCACTCCCACGAGCTGCTGCCATCGTCCGCTCAAGCCCGAGAGGCAGCGTCTGCTACTGCTATTCAGCACGGGGAAACTGTGTCTGGAAAGGCAAGAAAAAGTCAAAACGTAACCAGCGTGTGGTGGAAAACGGGTACTGAAGAGAAACAGAGCACCCAGAGGCTGTCCTGGTCTCTACCAGGTTTCCGTAACGCAGCTGCATTACAGTGACTGAGTGGGTTTGTTTTGAAACCTGTTACAATGCCTAAATATAACTGCAAGGAAAAACAAACAAGCACAATAACTTGTACACAAGCAATCCTCTGAAAGGAGGGCTATCCTGATTTGTCTGGCACCAACATATTCTCAATATTCGTTGCCTTGAAAAGCTAGGTAAAAATGCCATGCTTAGAAATGATACATGCGAGTAATCACTTAAGTGGTAGCTGTCGGTGACACTTCGGGCCTTCTGTGTTCAGTGAGTTTTATTTATATCCAGGGTTGCGCAAGCGCCTGCGGGCTCAGGGACTGTCCCAAGCGGAAAACCAGCATCCAGCGCTGGTCATACTCCGGCTGCGGGCTGGTATTTTTACCAAAACGAGCTGCTTTCCCTTCTTTCGCGCTGCGCGCGTTGCTGCGGCGGCGCGGGGGCGGGTGCCGCGGCTCCCTGCGAGCAAACGGAGCGGGGCCGCCGCGCGCGGCCCCCGGGCAAGGCGCAGCGCGCGCGGCCGGCGGCGCCCGCGGGATCGCGGCCGGCCGGGGCGCCCGGCGGTACCTGAGGAGGGAGCAGCAGCCGCGCAGCCAGCGCCCGCCCGCCGCCATCTTGCCCCTTGCCGCGGCGCGCCGGAAGTGACGGCATCCCGCCGGGGGGTGGGGCGTGTCGCCGCCTTGGCGCATGCGCGTGGGGCGGGCGGGAAGCGGCCGTTGAGGTAACGGCCGTTGAGGTAACGGCGGCTGCGCTAACGGCGGCTGTGGGCAGCGCGGCGAGAAGAGGAAAAGCGCCTTTTCCTTCCCTTCTCCTGCCCCCCAGTACCAGACATCGTGTAAGGGTTGGCCAGGTTTCCCCCGCAGTGTCCCTGCTATTCTGGTAACCACACTGTTTGACGGTGCCAGGCCCAAGAAAGCAACAGAAGTGCCTGTTATGAGCTCTCAGTTCAGAACCTTGCTCTTTGTGCTACGGTTTGAGCCACTTCCTTCTGGGTAGCCCTACTTATAGGCACCTGACTGAGCAGCCAGGGTTGCAGGGAGCAGCCTGGTGCCATTGACCAAGACATCTGTGAAGTGGAGCTCACAGTGATGCACTTGGTACCCTCCCTCTGGCTTACTTCATCCTTATTTTTTAAGGGTATAGGATACTCCTTTGGTTTAGTCTAGTTCCTTATTCGCAATAATCTGTTGCTTTTCCAGCTAGGATTTCATGTATGGTTTCACAGCAAAGGCCCTGATGGTGTCCAGATCAATTAAGTCTATTCTGTACCTGTATACTAGTAATTCCTACCTGTTCTCAGACACATCTAACTCATCTTAGTTTTAGCAGGACAATGCTATATCTTGGTCTCATCTTTCAGCTAGGTCCATGTTTTAAGCATTCTTTTGAAAGCATTGCATGCCCAAGGGAGACAGAAATAGGCTAATAGATAATGCATTGGAAATGCATAAGACATTTACCCCTCCCCGTGAAAGTGTATCTCATGAAGCTATAGGGACATTGTGCTGATTTGAAAAGCCTATTTCTGGAACAAATAAATACTTCTTTTTTTTTTTTAAGGCAAAAGTAAAGTCTCTATGTCTGCCTTCATTCACACCCTTAATGAACAAGAGTTAGGCAAGGCAGGACTTGTTTGCTTGAGATGTTGGTCATGCTCAAATAGTCACATCCCTCCCATTCTTTCCCTGTGCTTGCCAGGCTGCTGTTCTCTGGGGACATCTATGTAGGGGGTGAGATTCCCTGGATGAAACTGGGAAGCTTTTAAATTTCCCAGAGAACAGGGGCAAATGTCAAGGAAACAGGAAAAAGAAAAGAATCTGCTAGAGTCACGGAGATTGGTAAGGTACATGCATATAGATACATATATTTTAAGCTTTCTTCTGTTTTACATAAGAAAATAAGATTGTCATTAGGCAGTAATAAAAGAAAATGCTTGCGGAGTTGGTGCAGGAGAAAGGGACTGCCGCTCTGTGCGCTGAGCAGACGCCCAGGGCAAGCTGCACACTGGGGTCTCTTCCATCTGGGCCAGTCTGTGGTTGCAGGGGTGGAAAAGGAGCTGTCATTTAAGCACCAAGAAGTAAGTCGTCCAGCCAGCGAGCAGCAGCGCCCCGACCAGCACGGTGTAGCTGAACAGCACGAAGGCCAGGAGCTCCTTCAGCACCTTGAGGAAGTGGATGGCAAAGGAGTCGGGCATGGTTGATGCGGCACCGCGAGGCAGGCGGGTGTCTGGGGCTGCTGGCGCCCTGGTCCCCCCTTGTCTGCAAGAGAGAAAAGCCAAGGGGGCAGGATGAGTCTTTCTGAGCAGGAGACTGCAGAACTATGGGTCTGAATGTCCTGTACGAAGCGGCTGTTTTCAGGAGGGCTAATGGTCACCCTGCTTTCTGAGAGGCTTTTTAGTGACCAGAGCTTAAACACCAGGTTGGTCTGTGCTTGTTCCCAGCGCTCTCCAAGGTTACCAGGCTGTGCAGTGGTCAGGATCCAATCAGTCTCTAAGTCAGGACTGGAACTAAGCAAATTAAAATATAGACACACATGCAGTGGACGCCGATGTGTAGGTAAGGAGCAGTGGCTCCGAGTCCAGCTGCTTTATGGCATCTTTTCCGCTGTGTTGGTTGCTGCGCATCCAGAAAGCTGCACATCTAGTGCATTTGCTGATGGTACATTACCAGCAGCGTGTGCTGATCAAAGTGGTCAATGCCTCCAAGGAAGCCACCATTAATATTTAATGATATAATAGCATCTAATGGAGATACTGGCACAAACAGCCTTTTGTTTAAGACTGAAGAAAAATGGAATTTAAATACAAATTTGCACAGCCAAAGGTTTCTAACTTGCATTAAAAATAACCTTTCAATGGAGGACAAAAGGTAAGATATTTTAAAATTCCTTTCTATTTGTATTTTAAAGTCATACTTATGCATCACTGTGAAAGTTGCTCATTAGTTTAATGCAAAATCTGAACACTTTCAAAAGTTGCTGGCTTTTTGGACTTAAAGCTGTGAAAACACGGCTAAAAAAAATATTCTGCTTCACCAATTTGCATGTTATTTTTAATTCTGATCAGAAATATGCCTGCACTTTTGGTCAAGCACATAAAGGGATTTTAAACCAGATTTAGGATAACGAATTTTTTTTTTCTCGTTGAAACAGTCTAAAACCACTTGATAAGTAATCTGAGTTCACATTCTACCAGTTTGTGTATTTTTAAAGAGCTGTTATCATAAAGATTTCACCTTTTGATTAAAAATAATTTGGTCTTTTAAAATAGTTCCAGTCGTTTCCCCAAAGCTCAAGCACATGTATATGTTATAGAAGCTCTTGCGCTTTAAAAACAGCTGTAGCTTCCCGGTTGTTCAGAGTAGCAAAGTTTTCTATTTCTACTCTACTTATTTTATCGTTACCTAAAGATATTGACAAAGAAATAAACTGCTTACCGAGGTAGATGATGGAATCTACTTGGTAGATGGAATCTAGCTGGTTTTGTTCTGCATCTGTTCCTTGAATTTCTGTCTTCTAAAAGGATTCTGCTGTTGTTTGATCGCCCTCTGATCTGCTAATCCGGGAACCAGGAGCAATGAGGTTGTATTTAGAGCCCACACGAGGACTAATGCACTAGGTGTGGTCAGGACCGATTATGATATGACATAGCGCCCTTGCTCTCTGTGCAGCACAGCCGTATGGAGTGCTCTGAAGACTCCCCTTCCCCAGAGCCCTTGTGTCAATAGTATTTTGTGATTTGAAGCATTATGGCTTTCCTCCTGGTATCACATCAAAACCGCATTTATTTAAATGTCTTTATTTTGCTCGAACAAAGCTTTTTGTCATCTTTCTTACGCCTTTCTTTTTTCCTACAGCACAGTTAACTGAGAGCTTAGCATATTCCTCCATTCTCCGAGAAATGGTGCTTCCATGGGCCGCTTGAGGAGGAGGAGGATGCTTCCCTGCAGCCGGGGCTCTCCCAAGATCAGCAGCAGGTTAGTTACAGGCTGCAACTACGTGGATTTAGTCAGGACCTGTTACCAGAGGAGCGTGAGTACTGGGATAGCTTCCTAGCACATGCTCACCAGCTCCCTGCACATTTTTGCCATTGCCCACCCAAAAACTAATCTCTGCCTTTTTAGAGAGAGCAAAAGACGCAGCTCCTTTGCAGCAAGAACCTGGGAGCAGGGGAGACAAGGCACCTGTTTATTTTTAGCAAACTGCTTTCTGGCAGTGTTATATGAAAAGTGAAAGTGTTTTGAGGTGGAGGTCGATTAGGGTTTTTTTTTTTTCTTTTTTTTTTCTTGTAAACCAGACAAACGGGGACAGCCAAGAGAGACAAGACTGTATGTACTGCAAATCAAATCTCTTACCTACAAAGATAATATGATCTGGAAAATGGCCCCTTAATTTAATTACACTCTCTTGTTATCAAATTATTACCCGCATGGTCAGCAAGGCCTTAGACAGAAACAGAGCATAATCAAGCTGCTCAGGAAGCCTGTTAAGTAGTAATTGCTCCCTCAGAGAATCAATCAACATCAGGATGGCCTTTATTTTATTGTTTTTGTTGTGTGGTTCCAGGAAGAGGCTTTGTCTAGTTTGTTTATCTGTAGGACGCTTGACTGCTTGTGGTGCAGGCTACTGTCTATGCAAAAACAGCACAGCAATTGCTGGGAAACTAAAGTTTACCAAGACCTCATGCTAAACTATTCTCACAACAAGTTTAGACCTTAGTATTACTAACACATTTGCTGGGCCAAGGGAAAATTTAGGCAAGCTCTTGAACTGATTTCTTTGTTTCTTTTATTCATCTGCATTGTAGTTTTTATACATCATAAGTTTGGATCACCAAGTAGCCTGATCAGGGCTATTTTTTTCCTTCTGATTAGTTTAATTTCCAAGGTTCCAAAAAAAAGAAAAAAAATCTGGAAATTATGGTAGTACTAAGACCCTCAAGGCTAAACTGAGGTCATTTTATGTAATAATGGACTGAAAGAACTGAATACCCTTTTTTTTTTCTTTGCACATATCAGCTAATTTTTGATCCAAAGCTACTTCAGCTATCGCTTCAACTACTGTTAACTTTCATGCTTTCGCAGTGGGACTGTATGAATAAAGCTTAGCAGGGCAAGCCACACTGGCTTCTTGAATAATTTGTATGGTTTGCTTGTCAAAGTTGCAGTATGTTAATTTAAATTCAGGTTAAGCTAACTGAAAAAAAAAATGACATAATGGCTTGTTATTTTTAAGAGAAGCCTGCAAGCTTGCCTGCTTGCCATCCTCAAATGATTAAAAATATGTTTTGATATTTTTAAACAGTCAAGAAACCCTGTAAAGATTTTTTTCAGTATTTTTTTCAGTATAGTACATTAAATGGCAGAACAGACTGTAATTAATATTGTGTTCCATATATGTGGATCTAGGGGGAGGGGGAAGAAGAGATAAAGATGTTTTAAAAATGATCACATAAGTTTTTGTTTTCTTACAATAAGCAAACTGGAGTTAGACAAAGGGTTTCTCAGAAAGGACAGATCCAGCAGAACTCAATTCCCTCCCCCCCTTTTTTAAAGGGCCAAATCCCACAGTTACAAATAACTTGGAAAACAAATACTTGACAAATAACTTTGAAAAAATCATGGACATATGCATTATGCAAAGCAACTAATAGCACAGATGTGTGCAAAGACAATGTTTTAATGTGATTTGTTTGTTTTTTTAATTTCAACTATTTATAAATGAAAGGGCAGGTGAAGCAGAGTCGCCAGTGGTTGTTTTGAAGTAAGTAAAGGTTGCTTTGAAGTAAGTACAGGACAGAGCAAAGGGTCTGAAGCTGGGCAGGGGCTCTGCCAGGGGTCAACAGCTCAGGCTTATGCAGCAGTCCCTGGTTTTGTGCACCCTGTTTCCAGCATTTAGCAAGGCTGAGTCTTCTGCAGCTAGAAACTGCCTCGTTCTCGCTGGCTTAACACCAAGGGCCTGGCCACCATGCCCATGGAAAATTCCAGTTTATAATTTTGGGCTCTGGAACTGCTTATTAAAAAAAAAAGATGAAAAAATAAAAAAGGAAAAGAAAAGTGCCTTTTAAGCCTGGTGCTTCTGATGCTTTGCTGTTCAATGAGCTTGCTGGTTTTGGCCTGACTCCCACCAGGGGAAGGCCCATGTGACTAACCAGGCTGTCAGCACACTGATGTAATTCACAGTCTGGAGTTGCTTTCTGGAGTCATGTGGCTGTACCAAGGGCACTGGAGAAACAGGCCACTTCTTCAACAGGCAGTTGAAGTAAGCAGCCAGTAAAAGGCTCCAAGATTTCCCTTGTTGTTCAAGTTGGTTTTATTTGCAGCTAGTGCAGTTGCCCTGCATGGGGACAGTTCAAGCAGATGCTGCACAGGATAGAGGAAACTTCTTACCAAATAGTGTGCAGGACAGTGGATTTCATTGTGCCCTGGGGGCAACTAACCATAACACAGAGCTTGTTAGAGCTGCCGTGCGGGCCAAGCAAGGAACAGTTCTCCAGGTGCCAAACAACCACTGAGTTTCTCAAGGGGAACTGAGGCCATGCAGCAGGAACAGAAAGGTAGGGAACCTCCTAGAAGTGGCTCCGAAAAGGAGCCTGTCAGCTCACCCTTTCTGTTTCACTTTCAAGCTATACATAATGAAATTGTAAATTAAGTTTCATGTAACTTTTTTTTTGGTGCTCAGAGTGTATCTGAACCTAAGCAGTAAAAATGTTACGGCTTCCCTTTTCAGCAGCTGTTTTTTTCATTGCACAATCTGTTGCCAAAATCTTGAGCTGCTGTGGCCTGGCCCCTTTGGCTGGCTCCTCACATGAACATGCTGGAGCTTGGAGAAGCAGAAGTTTGGCTTTCATAAGCAAGATGAGAGCAGAAGTGTGTCCCTGTCCCCTCTTCCACCCACCAGTGTGCAGAACCCTGCGGGGGTAAGTGCTGACAGCAGAGTCTTCATCTAGGGCCTTTCCACCCTTCAACCAGCTAAAGCAGCAACTTCAGTTTCTCCATTTGTGGTAATATAAAGTCATTCTTTTCAGTCTGCAATCACAGATTGTCATCCAAAAGGCTACTCCCCTGAACCTGCCAAGCTGCAGAAATAGCAGTCACTACCAACATAATAATGGTGCGAATATTGGCAGTGCTAGGGAAAAAAAAAAAGAAAATAAGTTCTGGTGTTAAATTTTCTTTAAAGTGATGTGCTGAGGTTGGAGGAAAGAAAGCTCCTTCTGCCGTATCTTTGTTCTTTGCCATTTTTATCACTAATTGCGAGTCATGTGCGTTGCTACAAGCTCTCAATAAAAGTCTAAGTCATAAAAAGAACATCACAGAAATTACTGGCTCAGGTAACACACATACAGTAGCAGGAATAAACCCAGAACAAAGAGTGCTTATAGATCTGAACACAGTACAGTAGTTCTGCACAGAGCCTAAGCATGGCCTGGAAAGGAAACCATTGCGGCTACCAGTAAATACAGAATGTGGAGGGAGCCCAGAGAAAAGGAAATCAGCCCATTTTAGGGGGCTCCTGGTGACAGCCTTTCAAAGCACAGCTGCGTACGGATCTGCCAGCAGCAGATCTCAGTGCACTGCCAGAATTAGCAGATGGCAGAGACTAGAAATATTGGTATGCAATCAGGAGCAGAAGACATCCTGCCTCCTGAGCTTAGGAAGGCAACAAAAAAAAGTAATCACATTACCAGATTTAAACTAGCCTGAAAGGAAGAAAAAAAAATGCAAACTGTCAAATGGAGGGAACAGGCCCCCTCCCCTAGCACTTGGTTGCTTATTCAGACCACAGGCAGTTATGTCTCTTTCTCCTAATGTTTATTATTTCATTGAAAGTGCATTTCAGCATTGCTCATCTGTAAGGAAGGTCCACACAGAGCAAGAACACCAAAGTGCAGAGAGGAATGTGGGGAACTGCATCACGACCTGGTCTCGGGGGAGCCTCTTCCTTCTCTCATGCATAGGCAGCCACGCCAGAAGACCAGAGACCCGCACGCCTGTATCACACAACCTCTCAGTGTTGGTCTCTTGCCACAGGCCCTAGAAAGGAGCAGGCTCCAGTTTTTCCATGAGGGATTTGATCCAGCTTGTTCCATTGATCAGTTTTGTGGTGGCAATGACATATTCTGTGCCTCCGTCTTCCATTTGAGAGAGAAATCTCAGTGCTGCTATCTCTGCGTAGGTCACGCCTCCCAGGAAGAACACCAGAGTGACTCGGTTCTCACCATGCTGACCTGCGTATCCAAAGAGATTTACAAGCTTTTAGTTTTACATCAACATTTCATATCCTTTGCCTGTCAAGTCAAACTCAAAAATGTCCCAAAATACAGAGAGCAGCTGAAGGAGATGAGAAGCCTGCTGAGCAGAGCACCAGCCTCGGGCCCAGATGCCAGGCTGTATCCCCAGCTCAGTAGTTTCCTTCCAGCGTGTGCACCTGTTAGGTTAGTAATTATTTTAGTGCTCTCAAGAGAAGTTAAACTTACCTATGAATCTGTATTATAGATGCATTTTAAATACATGCAGTGCTGTTCATCAGTAAGGCTAAGTCACTGGCAGTTTTAAGTCAGACAGCTATCTGTCAAGAACAGGCTAGGCAGATCTAATATAGTGGTGCGACAAGCAGATGAGGTAGATACCCAGGCTTACTCACCCCTGGTGCCTTTTTTGCTCCATCCCAGCTGAAAAGAGATTTATGTCTCTCGTAAACAACAAAACTTACGCTTTTTCTGAAGGCCGGTAGGCAACTGCTGCCTCTCCTCGAAATGGGGACCTGGCAGCATCTTTAGAACCTCTTCTATGCTCCGCCAACCTGGGCGAGCCAGGAGCTGTGCCAGGCGCACGCTCAGCGGCGCGTAGCCGCTGTACACGTAGGAGATATCGTTGGGATTCTGTGAGACACAAAATGCAAGAAGCAGGTGAGTGCTACTTCATGCAGGAAAGCAAAATCAAACACAAGTACAGCAGTTTTCCTGCTGCACCTAATCCCTTCTTGTTAGGTGTGGTGTTCACTGCATAAACTGACTGGGAGCTCAAATGTACTTTTACCTGTTCATTAACATCATCCATCCATAAGCGCAGGGTTTTCCTGATGGTCGGGTAGTTATTCCTGCCACTTGTCTGTGATTTCAAGAGTCCAGCCTTTTCCAAGTTGTTTAAGGTCAATATATGCTCATAGCCATAAGTCTGCAACATGAAAGATTTGCATTTAATACTATGTCCAGTTATTCAACAACAAACATTACACTGTGTTGTACAAAACTCTACCCCCCCCCCACCACAGTACAAAGAAGCAAAATTCAGTAACACTTAAAAACACTTTCACGCACTATGCCAAGACAGCAAACAAAAATGTAACTTTCAGATAAAAAGGTAAACTGAAAAGTTATAGTCCAACCTGGAGAATCTCTTTTTTATAGTGGTCCAGAACCTTTTGCTTCAGACCACTGTTACATACGGATTGCAAGCAAACAAGACGCAGGATTTTAATTAAGGGATGTTTTTGAGCAATGCAGTCTTCAATATAATTGTTAACCTATGGGAAAAAAATATATAAGCTGTTAGGCAACACTTTGTTAAAGCTCCTAGCAGACCTGGAAAGAAAGATCTACTTAGTTTTATTATGAAAAAAAGAAGAAGAAGAGAAAAAAAAAAACCTGCATGAAAGGACATGCAACTGCTCTCCAGACAGCTTAACAGCACCTTTTAAATGGTGACATAGCAGTGGCTCCACCTAGTACCTTTCTGAGGTCTACTGGTTCCCCAATCAATCACTTCAAGAACGGTCTTGAACTTTTCAGTGTGCCCTCACAGCATGGACGAGATCAGACTAGGAGCCTCCCCTTCCCATAAAAAAAACTTTTTTGAAAAAAGCAAGAATCACGAGATGTCAATACGTACTTACCTTGTCTGTGTCTATTCCAGACATGAACTCTTGTTCCACTGTTAAATTATCAAAGAAATCTTCCGATGCTTACGGGAAAAGAATGCAAATCAATACATTAGCAACTGACAGCTTACGGTCTGCACTTAACATTCTCAAATGTTAACAAATGAGACTTTGGAAAGGTGAATGTCACTGATCAAGCAGCCTTGCCTCTAGATACACTCACACTCTTCAGTGGATACTCACTGGTGATGTCCTTGATGAGTTCTGCAATGGAGGTGTGGTTGGCCAGAGAGCTCCTTGCTGCCTGCATGTGGGGCAGCTGCGAGACAAACTGCTTAATCTCTCCAACGGTTTTAGCGTGGTGCCTTTCCTAAAAAAAATCCATCACTAGATTAGCTCCTGTTCAGTATATTTAGCCACACACCAGCTAGATCATTTCACCATACAAAGGTTCTTAACTCACTGCTTAAACTACAGAAAGGCAAAATATGTGAATAGCAGGATATAATACTGAATTTCTGCAACAGCAAATACTGTTAGAGATGTTTGACCTTTCAGACAAAATAATGTAAGTGTTCATTAAAACACTTTAAAACACTATAACTGCACTTTGAACATTAGAGGAGCTAGCACAGAGTACAACAGCAGAGAGGATCTTAGTATTGTTTCTTCCATTATGCCAGAGTTGCCAAACACTTTTCTCCACCTTTATCTGACCTCATCTGTCACTACCTGTTCCTCAGTTTCCCAACCAGCAAAACTCTACCTTTTTCATGCAAAGATGAATTTCTTTGCTACCTGCCAATAAATTGGAGCTTTACAAAAATGCAATGAGAAAAGAGGCACATTTTCCTTCAAAGTAGTATTCGAAGTGGCTGCAGAATAGCAGGGTTTGCATCTCACAAGAGGAGCCCGCTGTTCACTGCACGTGGCTGTAACACTGTCCCAGGTTTTGAGCAAGTGCCTGATGAAGCACAGTGCAGCCTTCAGCTGTCAGAGCAGTCCCGGGGTCTCTGTTTCACTTGGGCTACTTGGCTCTTGCTCCAACTTGGAATAAAAATAACAATTTGACTTATGTGTGAAAGACTGAAATGGGCAAGTGCAGGCAGAAGAGTGATAATAATGATGCCTGCAATTTAAGAAGTCCTCTGCTATCAAAATGCTGCTGTTTCATTATCACCTATTACCTCTGACAATTTCTTAAATTTCTTTCCTTAACAACCAGTATGAATAATCCATCTGTAAAGCACTCAATGCTAATATAGCAATAATGCATATCTGCTAGGGGATAAACCTACGCACACACCACTTAAGGGACCACTACCTCATCTTAAATGTGGCAGAAATGAAGGTGCAAAGAAAAAAAAATCAACCAATACAAGTTGTTTTGAGAATCACCACGTACTCTGAAACCACTGATGTGTCATCTCTGTCTCTTCATGAAGTATCAATATGATATTTCCAAACAACCCCACAAACGCACCCCACAGCATTCCCCAGTGTGTCTAGGGTAACATTACTGCATCTGTTTAGAGGACAAGTCTCCTCCAGGACAGTTGGGTCTTTCACATCCCCAGTATTTCTCATGCCAGCCAAAGTATGAGCATGCATTCTGGAGCTTAATTTCTTAAAGCTTTTTCTCTCCACCCTCAGGGAATACAGAGGGACAAACAACAAGTTAGTTTATAGGTAACAACAGCAATAAAGAGAAATGGATCAGTATGCTAAAATTAACTCTTGGCCTCTTGCAGAAGTAAACAGCATCTAACTATTCTGCAGACCAAAGAAGGCAATTCCCATTTAGGGAACTGTGTGCTCACACAGCAGAAATGTGGTTCAGGCTAAAAACCCCAGAACAGAGGGCTGGGGAGAGCAGGGGAGCTGCATTACATTTTGTAAGAGATCTGACCAGCACCTACTCGGAACAGCTGAAATGGAGCTGACATCACTCCAGGACAGGGGAACAGACAAGAGAGACTTCTGAGGACTGTGTCTGTTTTCTCTGGCTGGGGGATTATTCCATGGCAGCAGCTCGAGCTGCCGACTGCAGCCCCACTGAACACAAACCGTGTCTGCACCCGGTGGCAGGATGCCCGAGGGATGCACGGTCAGACACGGGGCTCACCTCAAAGGCTGCTGAGATGATCTTGGCCTTCTTGCTCAGCACCGACCCCACGGCATTGAAGTTCTTGTCGCGGATTTCTGCATACAGCTCTTCAGCAGAATTCAGCTGTAGCTTCTTGGGTTCTGTGGGCAGATCTTTGCCACCCTCACCCTGTTTCTTCGGGGCAAACTTCTCAGGAGGGAGTTTCACATAAGCTATCACATGCAGAGATATAACTTGTGTAAGAACTGGAATTTCACTGTGAGAAGTTAAGAAAAGCAGAGTAGGAAACTTGTCCCCTGATCCAGAGACAGTTCTGAGCAGCCAAGCCAACATAAATGCCCTAATAACAATAACAACTTTGTGTGTGGGAATGAAGGACAGTCTGCTGCATTCCCACAGGAACCCACAGCCTCCGACACACCCGTACCAGGATCAGGTACACAAGCACTGGAATCCAAGCACTCATCATCCTGCTTCCAAAGAGGCAGCCTTCCATCAGTCATCAGTTGCAGCAGGGGGAATGAAAAGCCACCCATGCCCCTTTGGAGCTCTACCCTGAACAGCGCTTCACAAACTCCTTCCCTCAGTGTGGCACAACATGAACAATTCTGACTACGGGGTGAAGACATCCAGTAAAATTTCTACTCCCACACTATGTTCTGTGTCACCACGTCTGCACCCAGCTGACATCCAAAACAGTCAGTCAGGGACATGCCCTCAACTCCTCTTCCTTAGCAAAACCAGGAGCACAGCTCATCGTGACAGGCTCTAGCTTGGCATTGTGAAATCCCACTACTAATTTCAAGTGCGCTTCATCGAGGGGAGGAAGAAATGAGCCGGTCCCAGCACACGGGAGACGTCTCCCCTTGGGCCCGCAGGACTCACTGTTCTGAATTCCGTAGATTTCATCAATCAGCCCTTCGTACGTCAGCTGCGTGGCTAACGGCGTCAGCAGGTCGACATTACGGTCCAGCAACAAGAGGGTGTCGAAGACGGGAAATACCGAGTTCTGGCTTCCGGGGAACTCGCGCTTCATCCTGATCATCATATTAGCCACGTGCTGAAAATAAACCACATTGGTCTGGTGAGGCCAGGCACTACAAGCCAGTACTCCTGCAGGAATGGGGATGTGGTGCTGTGTAAAGGAAGCAAAGGGCAAGAGGTACAAAGTGACTGTCAGGTGGGGAGCAGGACAGGCAGACACAAGCCAAGGCCTCCTCTGCTAGCCCAGCACGACAGCAACAACTGTGGCCAAGGCACTGCGTTCCTCACAAGCCACTCGCGGCAGTTAAACTGCAGGTTCATCAGAGAAGAGAAAAGAGGACGAGTGATTTATACAGAGAAATGAAAAAGATAAGGCACGAGCAGCAGGTTGCACATCTTAGTCTTTCTGATGCCAACAGAGCGACTGTGAAGCGCCACAGAAACAGAAGTTGCTGAAAGCAACTAGGAGAAAAATTTATGCAAAGAGACAAATCTGCCTGACAGCAACATTTATGGAACAGCAAAGACTGTTTAAGGCAGAGACGGCAAAGACCTGCTGGACGTGATTCTGAAATCCCAGTAGGACAAGAAGGGTCACACATTTGATTCAAACACCAGTCAGATGTCAGTGAAGGGCACATTTCCCATGGCACTTCCGAAGAACTAGATCAAGCAGCAGCGTTTGCCTTACCCGGGCACACTCCCCCTTCCCAAAGATCTGAGGGATGGTTCCATAGAGAGCCTGCAGTGTCATCAGCCCCTTCGCCGCATGGTACAGACTTGTCTGGTCACTCTCCAGGTAACATTCCTAAACAATGACAGGGATTCCCAATGGAATCGGTCTGACAGAGATGCCTTCACAGCCAAACGCAGACCATGGTAACACATCAGAAGAGTCATAAGCTAGGAAAAAAAACAAACAAACTATGGCCCCTGGTAAATATGGACCTTAACGGTAGGGACTGTTAGCGAATTAACCATTTAATCAAACTATTGCAACACTCTGTGCCCACACACACTGCTCCCAGCTTGATGGAGGGCAGCAATGAGTGCAGAGAGACCCTCTAATTCAGTAGTGTGACAGCATGGCACCTCATGACAGTGACTGGCCACAGCAACAAGCCACGACACCTCCTCATGACTTGACTCAGTGAGCTTGAGCCGGCCACAGAAAGTCTCTCAGATATTTCTGTCCCCAAGTGACACGTCCTGAGGAGACAGGGTCCACCCCTGGGCTGGGACAGTTGTTAATTCTCAGCACAACTTGGCACAAAACGCTAATCACAGCACACGACGACTCTGCAACGCGCTGAGCGAAGCAACACCAGCCCGTTGCAACAAATATTTTAAGTATTAATGTTCAGTTTGTGAAAATAACACCAAAATTTATAGCTAAGGCACAGCTTGCTGAAAGCTTCTTCCCTCAGTGTTTACTCAGGAAATGAGCTAAGTTCTGACTCGCGCAGGATCAAACCGCACGTCCGCAAGGCCCTTCACTGCCGCGTGAATAACCGAAAAACCCGCGGGGGAGCAGCGGGCGGGCGCAGAGCGTCTGTCCCTGCAGCCGCGAGGAGCCCTTACCTTGAAGGCGCTCTCGGCCTCCATGGAGAGCAGGTCCCCATCGAAGGGGATGAGGTCGAGGCTGTACTGCTCGCGGTGGATGAAGGAGCCCAGCACGCCCTGCTCCTTCAGCCACTGCTCGCAGAGCAGGCTGCGCCGCGGCACGAACAGGATGTGGAAATCCCTCTGCGGAGCGCGGCCGCGGTCCTCCCTGCAAGGGCACGGCCGTGGGGACGCCACGGGCGGCACCGAGCGGCCCCGGGACGCGGGGACGCGGCTCCCTGCCCCGGTGGGGCGGCCCCACGCGCGCCCCGGTACCTCAGCACGTTGTCCGTGATGATGTCCATGAGCTCCAGCTTGGGCCGCACGAAGAAGATGATGTTCTTGACGTCGGCCTGGGGCAGGCGGCCCGGCTTGAGCGTGAACATCTTCTCCACCTCATGCTCCTAGGGCAAGGCCGGGCCGCGCGTCAGCGCCGCGGCCGCCCCGGCGCCGTCCCGGAGCGGCGCCGCGCGCGCCCCGCTCACCTTGAGCAGCGAGTACTGCGCGATGAGGCCGAAGGGGCCGGTCAGCGACTCGTCCCACACGATGGCCTGCGGGCGGCAGCGCGCGGTGAGGCCGCGCGGCGGGGCGCGGCGGGGCCCCCCGGCCGCGGCCGCCGCTCACCTTGGAGCCCGCGCACTTGTCGAGGAACTCGCGCAGCTCGCGGCGCCCGGCCTCGCGCAGCGCCGTCAGGTTCACGCGCCCCGAGCTCAGGTGCGCGGCCATGGCCGCCCCGCCGCGCCGCCCGCCGCGCGCGCCGCCCCGCAGCGCCCCCGCGCGGCCCGGAGGCCCCGCCGCGCCCCGCGCAGACACCGGCCACAACGTGCGCGTTTTTTTTCCAAAATATAATTTTAATAGAGACCCGTCTGTACACGCGCACGCGCCGCGGAACGGGGGCGGCGCCGGGACGCGCAGGCCAGGGGGCAGTGAGCAAGGGGGAAGGATGAAGCATTTCCCAAACACTTCCAGTGTCAAAAGGAGGCAAAAAAAACAAAAAAAAAGGCATAAAAATCTACATGTACAAATGCAGCCTTAATGGTTTAGTGCAAATATGAAAATTAACAGCATAACTCTTAAGGTATTTAAATAAGCTTTAACATAACTGCACTCTTCTCCTATACATGTTTTCCCATCAATAGATGCAAGGGGAGGGGGTCACATCGTGTTAGAGATTGTACAAACCCAGCAGCTGGGAGAAAACAGCATAAAATCATTTGTTAAATCAGTTTTTATATTTCACTTAAGTTTAATAAGGGGGAATAAGGTACTTATTAGTGGAAGAGCAAAATATTTATCGATTTATTGATTCTGGAGTCAATAGGTGAGGAGAACGGGAGCGAGAGGGGTCAAGAAACGCTGCCCCCGTTCGCGACCTCGGCCCCCACGAAGGCTGGTGGCACCAACGAGCCGGCGAGCGCGCACAAAGAGTTCGTTCTCCGCGAGCCGCATCAGAAGGTCTCGTCGTCGTTGCAGTTGGTCGTCCAGTGGCCGAAGACCTCGCAGATGTCGCAGTAGGGGCGCTCCTCCTTCCTGCTGCCGTGGTGGACGGAGTGGGGAGGCTCGTCGGACACCTGCGCCTGCGTGGGACAGTCCTCGGTGTCGTGCAGGTCGAAGCAGTCGCAGATATCGCAGAACAGACGAGGCTTCCTCTTGGACTGGCTTTCCTCCTCGCTGCAGGGGCAGGAGCAGCACAGTCAGGCAGGACACTTCTCGAGAAGGGAGAAAGACCCCACGCCCCCTCCTCACATAATGATTGAAAGCAAGAAAACACCACGGGGTCAACACCACCCCCAAGAAACTGCAAACTGGCTTCTGAAAAATCTTGTGACACCTCCTGCAGTACCTCAGATTCCTCTATGCTGTAGCATTGAGTGAACAAATTGGCTCATTTTGGGTAAATATATCCACAACTATAAACATTATTAAAACCAAAAGTAAACAGGTAAGAGTGTTTTTTATAGAGGAGATCTAAAGTTAAAACAGTTCAACTCGGCTTGTTGAGTTGTTTTCCACTGAGCTGGATCCCCAGCAGCAGCAATGTGCAGCTATCAGCACATTAAGAGCAAAGCCCCTTCTATCAGATCTGGAAAGGGACAACCGAGAGCCAACACGAGCAAACGGCAGCGTCCGCACAGAACCACGGGGGTCTCCTCAGCACCAGGTTCCCAGCAGTAACAGACTGATACCTGTCATAATTGATGAGCTCCTCCTCATTGCCATTGAGGGCTGCTTCACACATAGTTTGCACCTTCAGCTTCAGCTCTTCGTTCTTCCTTTGCAGATCTACTATCACGGAATTGAGGAAGTCAATCTAGGATACCCAAGAACAGGGACAGTCAGCAGGTTTCGGGCTGCACTTCCAGAGAAAAGCAGCAAAGACACGTCCATCCCTACAGGAATTCTGACCCCAGGTCAGTGTCTTAAAGAGGATGGGGGGAGACGGAGAGAATGGGGGCCAGGGGCAGTGAAAAGTTTCCCAGAGAACCTTTGAGACCCTCCATACAATTTCTGTATGACCATTTCCACCCAATGGCCAACATGCCTGACAGGCGCCTGTGGGGCTGCATCCACCACCAATAGATTAATTTGTTTTTATTATTATTATTTTAAAAATATATGTTGCGTTATATATAGGAGCAGGCTGCAAAATCCAGAGCAGCCTCTGAGTTCTTGTGAACCTGCAGTCCTGGTGGCTCCACCAGGGTGACACGGGTCACCTGGAGGGGCAGGGGACACTGCAGCACCCACATTCTCTCCAAACGGGTCTCCCAAAGCAGGTCGGAGCCAGAGAGCAGCGGGGCAGCCCGGCACGAGCATTGCACAAGTGGGCCCAAGGCTGAGAGCGGCCGGGGAACGCACGGGCAAACAGCGAAAATTAAAATAAAAGAAGCCGAGAAGCAGAACAAACCATGTGCTGATGGGAAGAAAGCGTTGGCAGCAGCGGATGAACGCGAGGGATGCAGGGAGGAGGGGGAAATAAAAAGGGAAGAAAACAAACAGGTGGTTAGTCTGTTACTGCTGCTTCTGATCTCTGTGCAGACCATGTCCCTCGGAAGGACGTTTCCCTCCACGTAACTGACATCAATGATCCAACAAGAGCTTCTACAGTAACATAACCCTGTCCCCCAGGCACGTGTCGCCCCAGCCAGCCCGTTGCTCAGCAGCACTCCATGTTCTTCAGATATTCATACTCTTTCTTAAACGTTTCTCCTAAATATATTTACACCCCGCGGAGCCTCCGCAAGGGACGAACCTGCCCGAAGGGGCTGGGCGGCCAACGCGGCTCTATCGGCTTCCGCGCCCCCAGGGCTCGGCTCGTTCTCCAGCACCGCTCATCACCTCATCCTTAATGTTTCCTGACATCAATATTTCCCCTCAGAAGGGGAAAGAAAACCACCCCGTTATAATTCTGATTTATAAAATTTGATAGGAATAGATTTATTTAAAAAAAAAAAAAACAGTATTTCCCTCTGCTTGCTAAAGACACTTGCTGTTTTAATGGCTGATATTTCAGACCAAATACCTGACTCTCCTTTGCACTTTCATCTTGAAGTAGATTAGTGGCAGTGTCACCTAAAAAAAAAAAAAAAAAAAAAAGGGAATAAAAGATACAAATAGTCAGCAACTAGCCTGAATTCTGAAGCTTACAATGCCTTAGAAATAGTGTGACCTATTTGGGATTTTTTTTTGACCACTGCATTACAGAAGCTTATTCAATACTGCACATTATTTATTTAAAAACATAAATATATGTATTTCTGTACTTCACAGATCTGCAAGGAAACTCTCCTTTATGTCGCAAAGGTGAGACCGTAGAGGTCCAGAACTCACATGCAGGGAAGGGAAGCTCAGCGCAAGGAAGGAGTCAGTGCCTAAAGCGCTGGATTCCCAGTCCTGTGGTGAGTTGGGGATTTTGTTGCGGTGCCTGCGAGTTGCTTTGCTGCTATGAGAGCAAACAAAATTGGTCTGAGGAAGCCTCTTAAAGTCTCCACCAGGGAAGGGAATACATTTTGGATGGGTTTATGGATGTTTCGTTTCAGTTCAAACTGCCCCTGCCAATGGGTTAAATGAGGTGAACTGGGAACGTCTGTAGCTTTTATGTTCTACAGTTACTCTGATTCCCTTCATTCAAATCTCGCATGGGATCCACAGTGGGAAAGCTGCATTTACCAGGGAGCTGCCTTAGTTACGCTTCCATTTAACCACTTGGGTAACAGCCAACACCAAAGGTGTGGAAATACCCCAGGAGATGAGGGCCGAAAGCCCAGAGGGGCGCAGGGCGCTCGCTCACCTGCGGAGCTCGTTACACTTAAAGGCTGTTTCTTGTTTTCCTTGAGTTTTTGCTCCAGGTTCTTCACCTTTTCCTCAAGCTTCAACTTATCAGACTCCAGTGACTTCACTACTGACTGCAAGGTTTTTGCAGAAGCATTTTCTCCACGGAGCACTGTGATCTGCAAGAATTATTTGTGAATATTTAGGCTTGTCCAGAGCGAAGTCAAAACCCCAGGGGAACATTCTTAGTAGTAAAGGCCAAAAAGTCACCCTAAACCTGAACTAGACCCAGGTGTCTTTAGATTTATCTTAAAGGTTTAACTATACTCAAATAAAAGAAAGGATTAACCAGCTCTTCAGTAGGACTTGCACCAAGCCAGATGCTTACATCCCTTTTTTAACCCCAAATTAAAAAGCATTTTGCTATTCAAAGCATTGACTTCTGAAAATACCATGAAAAGCTACTGAGATGCAACTTCTCTTTACAAAGGAAGAAAAAAGAAACAAAATCTAAGCCAACCCTGTGTACAGACTTAAAATAGCAGCTTCAGGTGCCAAGTTCAGAATCATCCTAAAACTACAGGCTTCCAAAGGCAAAACATCCAGCAGCCCTAGCACTGCATTTTCCAATCTCTACCTCATTTCTGAGTTTTTCCAGCTCTTCATCCTTCTGTGTGATCAAGGCACTAGTAACACTGATGGATTTTTGTAAAGATGCTCTCTCTTCACCGATTTCTTTTTGTAATGTCGATTCTCTAAAAGAAAATCAAATACAATCAGAAGTCATGTAAAGAAAGGTTTGCTGCTGTTGCCTAAAGAAGTTTAATTCTAAATTTCAGATATTAAACTACTGTAAAAAGTGGTTCTTAAAATCAAAATTAAATTCTGTACATGACTAGGATTTATATATATAAACATTTCATGTTTTACAACTGTGGAAACAAAGCAAAAAGTTTACCTATGTAGACATGCCAGAATCTGCATATCATCGTATCCATTTGAATTTAAGCAAACAAGTTAATAGACTGGGGAGATATAGGATAAACAAACATTTCTCACAGAATGTTCCACAAAACCTAACTTCAGAGTTTTGTTACTTCTTGAAAATTATTAACAAGCAACAAAACACACATGCAAAGCTCATCGTACAAGTTGTCATGCAAAGCATTGATGATGCTGGAAATATCAGCTGGTCCTCACTAATTTCAATAGCATCGTGACTGCTGGAGATGCCACTTTGAGAACTTCTGGGCCTTCAACAAGCTACTGTTTCAGCAAAAAACTATTTGGAATTTGTTCTACTTCAAAAAAGAAGGCAGCTTTGAAAATAAACCCTCCAATCACACACGAGCTCTCCCTGGCACAACCAATTTTGTCCGTTTTCCCAGCTTTTCCAGGCGATCCCGCAGGAGCCCTGGGTTCTGCCTGGAGCTGGAATGCGGGTGTCCCTGCAGCGCCGGGGAGGTTTGGGCGCTGCCCCCGCGGCTCCGCGGGCACCGGACCCTGCGCCGGGAAGTTGGGATGGGGACGGGGCCGCTCCAGCCGCCCGGACGCCACCCGGCTACGGCCTCCTCACACTGGTGCCAGACTCGTCCCTCTGGGTCGCGAGGGACACGCGTGTCCCCTGACACCAGGGCCATTGCTGCACAAGTTCCTGGCAAGCTGGAAGGTTTTTGCATCTTGAATTCTTGCTATTTTTGTGTGTTTTTTTTTTTCCTCCATTTCTTACTACTGCAAATTCTGCTTACTCATCTAGAGAGTAGCCAATCTTCTGAAAACGAAGCCTGTCCTCTATAGGGTTTCATGCATCCCAGCTCAGAAGGGCAGGTCGCTGCCCCAGCGCTGGCTGCTCTTCCTTCCTTCTAGTTCTGAGGGGGCTGCTGGTGAACAGGACAAAATACGAAGCGGCCGGTACGGCAGAGCGGAACGGCACAGGGATCTCATCCAAGCTGCCAAATGAAACTCCAACCACCCAGGAGCGTTTGAGAGATTGAGAACACGTCGCTGCGCGGGAGCGCACAGCGGGTCGGGGAGAGCTGAGGCCCAAATTGAGAAGTTTTCCTAACATGAGTTAGTGAGAGCCACGATACCCAGCCCATGAAACACAACCACCTCAGCGCCGAGAGAGCCAACAATGAGAGCACAGGGAACGTAATTCTTTCATTGTTAAAGTTGTACTCAGGAATGGAAGCAGCAAGTGGAGAATCTGGGGTTTAGAAACGCCGGTGCGGCCGCCACACAGGAATGCAAAGGTTGGTTTTGCTTTCAGTGTGTTTTTACAATGAGAGAATTAATATAAACAGAAACACAACAAACTGCGGACTGCATGATCTTGCCTTCCAATACGAGCTTACACTCCTGTTAACAAAAAGGGCAGCAACGTTTAGTCAACCTCCTCATCATTCCTCGCCAGCCGCGATTCAGCAGTGCTAGAGCACGAGGGCAGCCTCCGTTCTCGCCACGCTGCAGCCCGACCCACACGTGTTTTCAACGCGTGGCTAAAGGGGGCAAGAGGAAAGCGAGCGCGGGGCAGAGCCGCAGCTCCCAACAGGGACACGGGAGCGCTCGTCCCGCCGCCGCTCTCGAGCCGCCCGGGTTCCTCTCTGCTTTCCGCAGCTCTGGAGGGGCCCCAGGGCCTGGGCTCCTGCTCGGGAGGTTGTTAGTGATTTCTCCACCTCCTGGTCACTTCGTCATCATAGAGATCAAGCCCAGGCACGGGTTTTTCTGCACATAAAGGGTCAGTTTGCCATTTACTGGCTTCGGCAAAAAGGAGGCGCAATCTGTGTGTGAACCACGTCTAGGTGGTTCAGAAGGGCCAAACAGCTTGAGCACGTACACATATACATTGACAAACGCTCTAGGAGTCTAGAATACGGTAACACGAGGAGAGAGAAACAAGAAAGAGGAGAGAAGGCGAGAGGTGAGGGGGAAGGTGCCTGTTTTGCAGCATTCCCTCTCTCCTACAGGGCATTCCTATAGGAACAAGGCTCCAATCCCGGCATTTCGGAGCTGCACATGGAGCAGGTCTGCGGCAGGAGCCCCCAGCTGATGGGAGCCTCGAGCGGTGCCTGCCCAAAGGCAAGTACCCAAAGAGCATTAACTTGCAAGAGAAAAATCCCAGGGAAAACAATTGTGCTATCAAGAGGAAGAAAAGAAAATTGGAAACGTGAACTTAACCTTTCCCCCGCCAATTCATGCCTAAAACACGTGCCCATCTGAAGGAATTACAAACAAAAAACAAGACCCCCACACTATTTTATCATTTCACATTCAATTTCAAAATTCTGCTTTCATGAGGAGGTTAAATAGCATTTTGAAAAGTGCACGTAAGTCATGGAAAAGAGTTATCGTTTTTAACCCTTTAAAAAATTACCCAGATTCTTCCCTTACCACAAAAATAAGAAATTCTAAGAATGAAGCAAATACCTTAACGTGTTACTGGGCAAGCTTTAAAAATGCAAGATAACAAGAACCACATGTTAGAAACGTGGAAGAGAAATGCAAAATACCGCAAGGAAGAACTAAATTTGCACCAAGGGGCTTTCTTGTCTTTTAAAAAAATATAGATTATATTTTTTTGTATATATATATATAATATATACCACTGAATATTTTACAAAACAAAAGCAAGACACCGAGGGACAAAGGCAGCCAAAATATGTACAACAACTTTACTTAAAGAAAAAAAAATTATTTATTGTAACGTGGATAGACTTTCTTGAGTCTTACCATTAAAGACACACAGATATAGCAAAGGAAGCAAGGGCAGGAAAGGGAAGAGAGAGGAATGAAATGAGTATCGATAAGTAGCGCAAGCTCAAAGACAGTAAGACAGTTAGCAACCCACAATGAAACTCATGAGCTGAAGTAACACAGAATCCCCTTAGATTCATATATATTAAACACTCATCATGCCTAGCTGGACTATTTCTTAGAGAAAGTCTGCAAAAATAAAAGAGGACAATTTTTGTGGTGGACGGAAATGGGAGAACTGCTGCTCGAGATCTGACCTAATCAAAAATGAGATGTTTATTGTCTTGAAAATCTGAGATACTGAAAGAAGGGAGGCACAACTCATCCTCAGCCTCTGGGGGAGCCTGGAACACACTTTATTTATTCAGTTAGCTCTTTATTCAGTGAAACCTTTTCCTTAGCAGCAATGTCACACATAACATGCATATTTTGACACCTGGTGGTCTGTGCCAGTGAAGCCCATGTTCCTGCTGCTTCTTTTGCCCTCTCTATTGGAGTTTATCCAACACTGTTGGGAAATTCGTTGCCAACCAGCATGAGCAAATGGGGGCATCTCAGTGTAACTGCTTGCATATGAGCAAAGGCCTCACAGCCCAGAAAGGGCACGAAGATTTACTTTAAAACACAGTTATCTGGGTTTGTTTCGGGCAGCTCACACAGGGTAAAGACATACACAGAATTAACAAGTAGGTATGTTCAGCGCAGAGAGGAAAAATCCAGCCCAGGAGAATGCAAACCAGAGCCACAGACCTTGCTTTTTATAGCTTACTGCAGGGCTTGAATTTAAAATATATAGCAGGAAATACAACTGCTAGCAGCTAATGAGGCAGTCCTGAGGCCCCATGCCCTCCATCCTTTCCTTATGGCAAAGGTACCTGCCGGGAGTTATGCTACTTAAAATAACATGTTTAAAAATATTCTAAATGGCTGAGAGAGTTAAATAATGGCTATAAACAGCTGCAAAGCTGTCAGCAGCACTAACATCAACCTCCTGTTCCCTCTCTTCCTCCATTTCAGCTATTCTGGAGATAATCCTTGGTGTAAACTTAATTTCTGTGCATGCCAAAAGGTCTGTGATAATTAACATGATCTTAAGACTTTACATCTATTTTCTTTACCTTTTCTTAAAAAAGAAAAATGACACAACTACCTTGCAGCTAAACTGAGTGATCCTGTTCAAAAGGTTGGTTTAAATTAGACTGTCAATGATTTTGCCTCTACTTATGACAACTGATTCTGTTCTCTGAGGAAGCTTCAGCTTTTGTAATATCCCATATGCACAGTGGCCTTCAAAGTGTCATATTTGGTAATGTGACCCATCTCCAAATATCAAATTATTAGGGAATAAGGTACTGAATAGCTAAGGATGTGCAAGGTGCCATTCACTGATGTTCTCTGCCCTATCGTTACTGATACAGGAAGTTATAAACAGGGATCGGTTTATTTGTTTCTTTTATAAAAGAAACTTGGCCTCATGGAGTGCTGCATCTTTGTCTTAATAATCTATATGAATTCTTTCACTTTTTAAGTGTTTAGCCAATTAGCTTTCCCTACATACAGCAGAAGACAGCACATTTTCTAATTGGGACCATTTCTTAACTGTGGAGTTTACAAAGGGATGCCCCAGTCACCCAGGACAAATCTCCTGGTATTTGAAAACAGTGCTGAATGAACTACAATAACTACTGCTACATGAATATCTCAAAACTATAGAAACAATCGATTCGAAGCTGAATAACTCCTGGTGGGGTAGCAGAGAATTTCCTTCCTTTTTTAATAACAAGCCTAAAAACTTCCATTATCCTGCGAGCACTTGGCTGGGGAGGGTCTGCACGTTTCCCTCACGGATGGGCAATGCAACGTTCCAGAGCAGACCAAAACCAGCCACGAGGGTGGTCACTGAAAATGAACTAGCATAACGCAAGGAATGCACAACTAAATAAGAGGAAAGGGTAAACACTACTTCTTACTCTGTTCTTATATTAATATAGATACATTTTCATCTCACTTTTAAAGCAAGTGTAAGGAATACCATCTATAAGTCAATCTGGGCAACAACCTCAAGACTTTCAAATACAAAAGAACTGCTTTTTTTTAGTACTATTTTCATATTATGTTTTCTCATGTTTTCTGTAGGAGTGTGTAGTTCAAGGTACATCAGAAGAACTTACCTCTTTTTCATCTCTAATAACTGGTTATTGAGTACTGATCTTTCCTCTTCCAGCTAAAACACAAATATGAAAGAGAGCATAGTGTGAATACATTAAGAATTGTTTTCTAGGTTTAACATATCATAGCAGCATTATCAAAAAACAAACTTGGAAGATGTTATGGAGCCTAAAATTTTTCTGCCGATTTTCTCCTGAAAGAACACGAGCACAAATTGTTCATCGACCAGGAATACTGGCTAGTAAAACCTGCAACTGAAAATACTGTTTCAAACCTGTATGCCCTGAGAGAAAGAAAATAAAAAGCATGGGAAAGCGAGAAATGTTCGTTTGCAAATCCCAACACGTCCTGTTTTATCTTGATGCACACGAGGCAGCGATGTGCACATCCACCATGCAGCCACCTCTGAGAGCTGTCACTTGACTGTCCCCTCTCCTCCCCCAGGCTCATATTCTAGTCTCTTGCGCATCACTATTTTCCAAGGATTTTTTCCCCTTGGACTAATTCTCCTCTATCAGCACTTGCATTTCGCTGTGGCCACGCAGTGCATCTCTATCCTGGCACTTGCAAGCCACAGCCCACAAAACAAACTGCTTCATTTCACCCCAAGACAGCTGAAATTCCTGCCGTTCGCGCTCCCCATCGCCGCTGTGGTTGGAAAACCCTCTCCCGGCCACTCTTCCCGCTTGGCTCCCCAGGGGCCATGGCCACCCTGCTCCAAGATGTCCTTTCCCCAGCACAAACCCCTTCTCTTTCCCGTCAGCCTCTTTCAGGAAAACGCTGCAAGCAGAGAAACCGCTGCTTCAACATCTGTAGAATGCTCCAAGATGGGGCTCGTTAGCCTTGTGTTTCATCCCTGCGAGCCTCCTGGCTGGCTGGGATGAGCCAGCCAAGCAATTTTGGTCAAGCTAGGAGTGGATTTAAGAAAGAAAAGGGGAACAAGACCTTAAGGGAGTTGTGCAGCTTCCAAACCACGGTGGCAGCTGTGTGTGGTCATGGCTCAAGCCTGGAGCAGGCGCAGGAGAGGCTCCCCCATCTCATCCGTGTGTCTCCACCAACCTGCTCGCTCTTTTCTATAGTTTTTCCATAAAATTTAAAGATCGGGGCAGGTCTGGGACTCCCCCAAATATTGCAACAGATAGTTTGAAGCCAGAAGAGTTCCCCAAGCTGAGTATCTATCTGACTGGAAGCCTAACTAATTACAAACAGCTAATTATTTTAAAATCAATATGGATTAAACCCTCCTCAGCATCTTTACTACAAGACACTTTAACCTTTAGATGTCAGGATAAATCATTCATGAAACAGGATTCATTAATTTGGCAAAGTGTGTCACATGCAGCCACAGCTTCACTAACCCAATTGACTAACACACTTGCTAGCATTTATACAGTTACCATAGCAACTGCTCAAAATACTTAAAACATATGTCGTTACCTTCCTGACTGCATTTCGACGGGCACACGCACCCGGAACGCACACGGACCGGAATATTGCTGCGTCCTTGCGCCTTCTTCCCTGCTGCCCACTTTTTCCAATATCCGCTGCATGAAATGCAGCTCTGCTCCAAGTTAAACTTCCTCACAGTTCGGGTGGGCGCTTGAGCTCTAAAGCCGCATGGAGCGATTCCTCATGGCAACATTTTTCCTGGACATTTCACCCTGGACAGCCCGAGCGGCGGGATCCAGGCGCACACAGGAATTCGGTGCCCGAACGCGGCAGAGGAGCCGGTGACGCTCTATGAGCCCACGATGGGGTCAAAGCCGAAACCCTCCCGGCAAGCGATCCCTCCTCTGATCCCGTTTGCATCAGGGGAACCTGGCAGACCAAGGGCAGAACAACTGGACTTTAAGCTTGGCTTGGCTAAGAGCTAAAGGGGGGTGTAAAGAGCGCTGCTCCTCAGGGTGACGGCAGCTTTCTGTCCGACTGAGAAGGGGGTTAATTAATGTCTTTCGTGCTCCACTTGAGGCAGGGGATGCTGCTCACGGGAGCATCTGCTTCCAGTCCCCAGCAGCCAGGGAATACGGGACAGTCCGGAGCAGATCCGGAGCACATCCCACCCCTGAGAGCTGAACAACCCTGACCCGAGGAGAGCTCACTGCTTACACAACCCCTGCGGACTTTTATATAACCCCATTTTGCCTTCGTGCCTTTTGCCACGACCAAATTCCTTGGAGTACTAGAGGCCTCTCCTCAGTCTTTCTAAAGGCTGTGCTGTTTCTTAAAATGTAACAGTCAGTATTCCCACGTTTGCAAGATTTAGACTTCGTCACATAAAAGGATTAAAATGCAACAGAAATGGCTAACCAGGGCAATCAGACCATTACTCCAAGCTCCAGATTTTGGAGCCTGCTACTCGAAAAGGCAACGGCATCAGCAGACTGAGACTAACTGACCATTCCTTGTGCTTCATGGATTAGAGGACTCCATCCCAGGAAGAGGAGAGGATCCCTCCTGATCCACAGCGAGGCTGCACAGTCCCCAAGGCTGAAGTGACATTGCCAGCCCATGCCTGGTGCTCCGACTGCCACCTCGGGCTCCTAAACAGAGAGGTTGGCCTGAGGTTGCCGATTCCTTCTCAGGCTACAACCTCTTCTCAATATGACACGTTACCCTCAAAGATTCTGAAATAATTTAAGAAAATATGTGGGAGAGGGGAGCAGAGCTCCCACTAGCTGTTTGGGATGAGAGTGTTCTCTGAGCGCATCGCTACTCAGCGCCGCGTGAGTCAGGGGCTGAGCCCACACGTCTGGGACTCTCGTTAATCATCTCCGAAGGCTCCTCAGCATCATGAAGCTCATGCATTGCTCCTGTCAGCAGCCAAAAGGATTTAGAAACAGGGCTGAATCCGTAGTTACCCATCCTCTATATTTCAAAATGGGTGTGTTGAGGAAAAGTCAGCCCCTGGGCTCTAAAACATCAAGCTCTGTGATACAACAAAATATCATCTTTTGGCAAGTACCAGCCAAGCAACATTACAAGCTGCACACCTGTAAATGCATAATTCGAGATTCCAATAACATGCAAATGAAGTGAAAAAATAATGAAATGAGAATATTTCCTCACTGTAAAATCTAAGGGAAAAAAAAAAAATCTAATATCAAGTCCAGTCCTCTGGTACTCACCACTGTTGCAGCCACTTGTTCACGTAAATGAACAGAAAGAAGTTTGAGCCAGCATGCATGTGCACTGCACTTCTTACAGAGAGAGCCCGAGTAGTTTTAAATAGGGGTCTGAAAGACACCCTAAATGCTCTTTTTTTTAGGGAGGAACAGGGGGTAGGAATAAGGACAGTTAAACATCTAGCTTCCCTTAGAACAGGATAGATCAAGATTGCCATAGCTGTGTAATAAAATTACTCCTGACAGAAATAGCAAGTGTCTTTTAACACATTTGGTTAAAGCACATTTAATTTATGTTTCCTTCCAAGCCTCGTAAGTATCCTTCATGGGTTATATAACCTTCTGCTAGCCTGCAGCTCTAACCTCCCAAGGCAGGTGGTTTCCCAATTTATTTTCCAACACTCTCTCAGCACAACTCGCCTCTAAATCACAAGCACACGGCGCAACGTCACCCAGACATCGGCGGGAACAGGTCGGCCACCCGCTCCCCGCCAGCCGGGCTGCCACCACCTCTAGCCACAGATGAGGACGCGCTCCAGCCACTCTACCTTCTGGTGACTGCTGACTTCGTCCCTGCTCCTGCCCAGCTCCTCGGCAAGTTTCACGTTCTCCTCTTGCAGAGCCGCGAGCTGCTGGGACGCGTGAGCTGCTGCCAGCTTGAGCGCGTCGCTGCGAGGACAGAGAGTGCATGGTTACCATAGGAACGAGGGAGGCAGGGGAAAACTGTGGGAGAGAATCGGCTTCACGGCTTGGAAAAATACATGGAGGTCACGTGTCGATGGGGATCCATGATCCCGGCGCCTCGGCTGCCCTGGGAGGCTTCCCGGAGCGCAGGGGATGCTCCGAGAACCACAGCGGGAGCTCGGCTGCATGTTCTGCACCTTGCTGAGCAGCAGCAGCGGGATTAGAAATGCACTTACACCTGGAAATGCACAGCTTGAGAAGCCTCTCGGCGAGCTCAGGAGCCCAGCCTTGCTCATAAATGAACATATCCGAGCTTTGCCCCGGCCTGCTCGAACGGGAAAATTGTTTAAGAAGAATTTGTGACCCCTTTTGTGTAAACATTCCTGAGGAGCATCACGTCCGGCACCCAAACACACAAGAATGGGCAAGATTAGATGGTTTCTGTTTTGCCCTGTGTAATCTATTCTCATTTTAACAGATATTAAACCAAAAATGCAGACAAAACAAAGACGGAAAAATAATGATCGTTTCACTAGCCTATATGGCTACCAAGAAGTTTGGTTTCCTTAAAGGACGCTTAATTTCAATGCATTTTGGAAAACAAAAGTTTTTCATGCTTGTGGCACAAATCAGAGGCAAGTTCCTGAAAGATATGTTCAAATGTTATTAAAAAAAGCCACGCTGCTTTATAAAGCAATGATTTTTATGACTGTCTTGTTTTCATAAAAGGAAACTGCACTCCTATGTGCCAATATTACAGACAGTTAAAGCATGACTGGAATATTAAAAATACTTTTATGACCTCGAAGACAGAAGAATCCATAAAGCATTAACTTCCTCAGCACTTCCAAAAATAAAAATCAATCATCTGGCACAGTAAGCAAATGGAAGCCTAATGGACTTCCAGTCTTTTGAATATAATACAGCTAACCCACATTTTCCAGCCACTCCCTCAATCTCTGAGCTCTAGCTAAATCAATCTATTAGTTTTCAGCTTCTACCTTGAAAAAATTCCAATGGAGTTTTTAATTTCAGATTAATAAGGCCCAGTTTGATGAGATTAAGCAGGCAGTCACACATCACTGAATACTGAAATAAATTATCTCGGTATGATTCTACTTGCTGATGCAGGAATATATCTATTTTTAACCGCAATTGTATCCTGAATTGAAGTACTTACTGGTTTTCTTCTTTTGGCTTTTAGCATTACAGTAAAGATTTAGGGAATTATAAATAAATATATATATACACACATAAAAAGAAATCAAAACACACACATAATGCTGTGGTCAATTTGCATGAAACACTCCTCTGGCATTTTTTAGTACCAAAGAATTTTAAGTCGATGGCTGAGTGAGGATTTGAGGGTCTGCAAAGCCAAACGAACAGGCAGCTCCCAGCTCGTGCCACTGTCTAGGCCTGGTTTTGCACCAGGACCTTGGTGAGCTCTTCTCGAAAGGGGTCTCACTGCCCAAATTCCTGCTGATCAAAAACTGCCTGTTATCAACCTAATTCCTTGGTTATAAAAAATAGGCAACGCAGACTAATTACGACAATAAAGATCAATTAGGAGGGAACTAGACAAGCTGCCACACATCCCCAATGCCTCATAGCACCGATGACCAACACCGCAGGCAGCAGCCGTCTATGACTAAGATTTGCCTTCAGCCAAAACGAATAAATAACTAAATCACAGATTAATTAAGATCGTGAGAAAATCTTTCAGTGCTGCAGGTTTACATAGAAGTAGCCTCTATAAATAATTCCTGCTTGACAAATTACAGACTAATATATTTTGTCTTGCCATGAAACCAGAGGCTGCTAGCACCCCAGCATCAGAACAAAGAAATTGTGGAAATTGTTATTTCGCTTGGCATTTCCGACAAGCATTGGGGCAGGTAGTGATTGCTCGGGGAATTAAAAGCCGTTGTTTGTAAAGAAGGTTTCTCCCTATACAGACATTCAGCTTTCTTTAAAAGCAAGCAGAAAAACCTGTCAGTTATACAGAAATTCAGCATTAATTATGCATTTTCCTCTCCTTTGTGGCCTGTCTTCATACTAGATGGTGGTAAAAACTATCAACAAAATCGCTTATAGAAGTAGAAGAAAACATGTGTGTGTATGTGTATAAATAAATAATAATAATAATATAGCCAAAGTTCCTCTTAGTTTCTAGTACAAATTCCAGATTCCAGCTGTTGCTTCCATTAGTCATCAAATCCTTTTCAGAGTTCAATGGGAGCAGAGACCTGTTATTCCATGTGTTACATCTCAAAGCTACTGCTGCAGGGTATAAGCAGGCTGGATTTTTATTCATGGTGATACAACAAAAGCTTTGATACAAAGAGATTCTACAGGGGAACTATTAATTCCCATTAGATGCTTTGCATTTATTTTTTGTATACAGTGTGACATACTACTAGCTTGTAATATATGAGGTACTTTCTCCAATGAAGGAAGTTATCTAAGATTTATTTTTATCACATTGTACCACTGAGTAAGGATGTGCTCATGGACAGTTATGACTACGAAAGAGTCAACATACAATAACTTGTTATTCTGTGGTAGTGCAAATCTCAATTTCATACTGCCTCAGTTAAGAGCTCATTACTTATTTAAAGGATAAAATGCATAAAACTATTGCAATAAGGGGACTTGGCAATAGCAAGAACATCAACAATGAAAAACAAAAGTTAAATTTAAAAAAAATCCTTATTTCAGAGCAGCTAACTCCCAGGTTAGCAGTAAAGCTGTAATATAAACACAAATCTAGGATTTTAATCAGGCCATGAAATTCAACTACTGCTCGTACCTTGAAAACTTAACGTTTCATTTCCTGGGAGAAAAGTTCTACATGAATACTGCCCAAAATACCCAAAACAACTGCAAATCCACACTGCAGAACAGCCGGTCTCACACCTTTTCTTAGCAGTTTTCTAATTACAGACTCCTTTTCAACATCACAAAATGAGTTATGGTCATATGATGAAATATGGTCAGCTAACACTTGCAGAATATATTTTAGATTGTAAAATACCTCTAAACATCTATTAAAATGAAAACACATTTGAAAAAGGACATATGGCTTTGAGATGGACACAGCTTTAGTGATACACAATTAACTACAGTACCAGTGTCAGGTACCAGGTAGAAGACATATGCACAGCATGGCAGTTGGAATAAACTGGATAAAGCAATAGATGGAAAATAAAAGTAGAACCATATTTTATATAAAGAAAACCACTTAACACTTCAATGCAATTGCAAATTAAATCCAAACAGGAATCCTTTATAACAAAGGTTTTAAAATAATCTGGTGCCCTCAGGTGGCAGAACTATATATTCCCAGCAAACAATAAATTATTGCAAACAAGGATCACTAACGGGAACCTTGAGCAATTAAGGAGCCATGTTCTGATTTCAGATATTATGTATGTCAAACTGGTATTTAATTTTGATCTAATACTTGTTTATAAGGATACTGCAGATGTACTGAAAAACCTATTTTAAAAAATGAAAGGTAAAGGTAACTATAAGAAAAGAGTTTAACAGGTTAAATATTGAAATACTTACAATTCTTTTCTAAATTCTTCCATTTTCTTGCTCTCTAGATTTAGAAGCTCTTTTGATTTATTAAGTTCCTCTTCATTTTTCAAGTTGTTTTGTTTAAGCATGTCCAACTTAAAGAGGGAAGAAAAGAACTTATTACAGTAATGAAAATGTATAGTTCTCAGGTGTAGCACTTGGAAAAGGTATTTAGAAAATGGAGGCCTGAGTTGAACTTTTTCATCTTTACCACTTAATGTAAGTGCCTAATAACATAATCATCATAATGAAACAGTCAAAAGTTACAAGAGAAAACAATGAGCCTTTCTGCTTTAAAGTCCAGCAGAATGAAGAATTAAAAGTCCATTTAAGACCCACCTACAGTAATTTGATGTATAGATACTGAAATGCTAGGTAAGCAGAGCAACTCCATTTTGAATACTACGCATTGCAATGCTTTTCTTTTCTTAAGAATAATTTAACACTTCTTGCTAAGAGCAGAGATCAGCTATTCCCCCATTTTTATTCTTCTAAGGTAACCGATAAAAAACCTCTGCTTCACTATACCTTAGCTTCTGAGAAGCAGCGGCTGAATGTTGCACTTACAACAGGAAAATTCATTCCTTGGCGAAATCTTGTTGCAAATTTTCTATCTACTGCGTTTGCATCTAACATGTAAATACCGTGAGCTTGTAAATCTCATTTGTTCACATTCAGTGACATGTTATCTTACATAACAGATTATCTCCAGCTACTCCCATTTACAGAATATAAAAAAAAAAACACCCAGAAAGTGAAATGCTACTATTAATAACGTCATCACTTTTAATTCTCAAGCCATCAGCTCTGCTTGGAAATCACTAGTGTTCCAGCACAAGCTGTGGCATTTATTTCAGGCCAGCTGTTCACTGCCCATTGCTACAGGGACTGCAGAAGATTAAAGAGCCATCAAAAAGAGGCCACAGAGCGCTTAGGGTCTGCAGAAGAGCAAACTGAATGTTATACCACAAAACTTGGGGCCAAAGAGTACAAAAGGGACCAGTGAGGACATCCTGTCCTCCCAAACCCAAAAGTATCACAAAGCAAGGGAGGGGATGGATGGAAGAACGTCCCCAAGGCAGATCCATCCCTAGAGGAATTGCTGTATTTGTTGGATTGTAAGATTCTTTGGGACAATCATGCCCATGTAGACACTTGGGCAGCACTCAGCTCAGAGTCTCTTACCTTGTTAGAGCACACTTCTCATGTTCTGATTTTCAGGAGAAAAAATAAGTTTCAAAGGAAAAATGAGAACAGCACAGTGTGTGTCAAGGTTATGGTGTAAGCAGCAAGCTGCCCATCATAGGCTAGAATTGCAGCAGCAACTGTTGAGAAGCAGGGATATTTTCAGAGCTCTGCAGCACTTTTTATTGGAGTGCAAGTGGCACCATATCCTTGTGCATGTAAGACACACAGAAATCACATATTACCTGACAAATTGTCAGGCCCTTAGCTATTTCTGTGCATAATCCCCACTCCTTATCTTCCCAATCTGCCAAAAATTATTTAAACTAATGAGCTGTTACAGTGCTATGTCTTGCTGTGTACCATAAGAACTCTGCATTGTTTCACACCAGAAAATAACCAAAGGCTATTGCACAAATTTCACATAAAGATCACAGTTGCTTACAAGGTAGATAAAACTTATCATATAAAAGCATTTAAATATGATTACTTCGTTCTGCAGTTTCTCATTAGTTTGTCTAGAGTTCTCCAAAGAGGCCAAAGTTTCAATCTTTTCCTTGTGAAGGGCATCCTTCTCTTTGGTCACCTGCTCCACAATCTGAAAAGCATCTTCTGCCATTTTAGCAGCCTAAATATAAGGGAAAAAACAAGTATTACCAGTAGGTCCCTCAAAAGCAAAAGACAAACCAGAATACTTTATGCAGAACTCCATTGTTTCCCATTTGTTTTCCATTTAAAAAAAAGAACTTCTTTTCATTTATGGAATTGTGAATACTTGTATTCTGAAGCTGCATAAAGTATAAAAAAAAATGGACATAAGGTCTAATTCCATGCAAAAATTCAGTCGTAATCTCATGCTTGTGTCACCATTGTGAAAACCCGCATTTTAGTTCCCCAATTTCTAGCTATAACCACTGTGATTACTCTTAGATTTCCAATAGTAGTAGTTCAACAGATATTCACTTCCAACATACTGCTCTGTATTTTCAGAAAATATGGAATTACAGAAAGCTGTAAAAAGTTATTTGAAAGTAAATTTAAGGAGGCGGTAAAGTCAAATATCACATTATTGCAGTGCTGCTCATTTCAATTTATCTTCATGAAACAAAACATTTTCAGTATATGAAAATATTTAGGTAGGCTTAATTCATTTCTATAGACTATCTATAAAATTCAATTTATAATGTAAGCAATTTCATGAGTTTCAAACGACACAAACTGAAATTCAAAATATTATTTCAGAATTTGTTGGCAGTGAATACAAAACTCTTCTGTGAATAAAAAGAACCCCAGATATACCATAGTCTTTAACAGCCTGAAAGTCTCATAAGCTTAAGTGATTCCCTTGCAACATTCTATGCAATTGCACTTACAGGAGCAATACATCATTTCATATTTTTTGAGTGGCTCAAATTTAACTCAAATTTATAGTAATCATTCTTCCAATTTAACTTCAAATTGCACAAAGAACTAATGTAAAACCATAACTATTCCTATACTAGCTATTAAGCTGCAAAGTACTTCAACAGAAGCTGCTGCTCAGCTTCTCCTACGAGATCAGAGAATTTCCTTTTATTCACAGCTTACTTTGTTTTCTTGCAACATTCAGCGACAACATTGTCTCATATATTTAGATATGATTTTTAAAAAATTGTAGCTCTTAAAGATTCTTTCAGATTCTGTTTCAATTTGAAATAAACAGGATAACATATTGAGTTGGAAGATAATTCCAGCCTGTTTCCCTGAGATGACGTGCTGATTGTGCAATGGAGAGCAGATAGGAAACCATGGAGTTAGTGCTCAGTGTTAGTATAACCATACTTGGTTGTTTAACAACATGTTTCAATACCTCAGATTTTTGCGTTACAGTTTGGGCCTGAAGAGTCTCAATTTCTTTTAGTTTCAAAGCCATATTATTCATCTCCTCCAGCAGTGTCTGATTTTTGTCCTGGGAGACCAGTAATTTGCTGGAAATGTCACTATTAGTTTGCGCTAAAATTGCTATTTCCTCGTGCAATTTATAATAATCCTCGGAGAATTTCTCCTTCTCTTTTAGTATTTCTTCCTTAATGATGACCAGAGACTTCTGTTCAGCAAGCAGACTCTCATTTTCCTGGAGCAACTTTATCCTCTCCTTCTCCGTTACCTCATGGCTGACTCGAAGCTCCTCTAGGATCCTGGAGACAGAGCTGTGCAAGTCCTGGAGCTCTGCTTTTGATTTAGACAAACACGCAAAGTCAGTCTTCAGCTGTTCAATATTGGAAGCAAGTTGCTTCGTCTCTGCATTGAGAATTTCCTTTTCTTTAATTATCTCTCCCAGTTTAGATTCAGATTTTTCTTTCTCCTGAGCTAAAAGTTCTTTCTCAGTCAGCAATTCTTTATTTTTCTCTCTCAGCTCTTCTATTTTCTTCTCTAAAAAGCTGATGTTACTATGAAGTTCCATACGTTCCAAAGAAAAGGATTCCTTGTCCAACTTTCTAGCTTCCTTCTCTATGACTAGGTTTTCTTTCATAATGTCAACTTCCCCACTTAATTTCTGACATTTATCTTGCAGTTCAGCCCTCTCCCTAGTCAGCATTTCCCTATCAGAGGAACAGGTCTTGAACGACGATGACAGGACCTGCTTAGCATGAGATATGGCAGACAGTTCATTTTCGAGGGACATTTTGGCATCCTGAGCCTCTTTCAGGAGGTCAGAAAGGTCACATTTACAGGTTATTAGCTCTTGATTTTCTAGAGTCTTCTTTTCCAGTTCTTCCTTGAGGGCTTCAATGGACTCTTGCAGTGTGGTATTCTCTTGGACCAGAACTCTCCTGGCCGAGACATCCAGCTCATGCTTCCTCTTCATATCAGAGATTGCATTTGCAGAAGACTCACATTCATCAAGAAGCATCGAGTACTTGCTCTCCAATTCACTCTTTTCTTGAAGAAGAGCTTCGTTCTGTTTCTCAAACTGCAATGACTTACAAAAAACAGATTCCTTTTCTACGCTCAGTTCATTGAGTTTCTCAGTAAGGACTCTCTCAGCAAGTGCAGCCTCTGCAGTGGCCTCACCAAGTTTTTCAGTAATTGCCTTATTTTCATTTAAAAGTTCTTCCCTTTCAGCCAAAAGCCTTCGTTCGGAGGAAGAAAGCGCCTCCTTTTCTTGAAGTAACTGAATACGTTCAGAGTCAGATATCTCCCTTGAGGCCTTAATTTCCTCAAGAAGCTGAGAGAGGCTATCCAGGGAAGTCTTCAGCTCCACATTGTCTTTTAGTAGCTTTTTAAGTTCTTTATGCTCTGCCTCTAGTTCTGTTTGCAGCTCTTCTGTTCTCACATTTAAAGCCTGGTTTTCACTGGCACCAGTGGCTAAGCTCACCTGCAGCTCTTCTATGCTTTTAAGGAGCTCTTCCTTCTCGGAACGCAGACTCTGGCTTGTTTGCAGCACTTGGTCCATTTCATTTTTTAAGGCTGTATGTGCACTTTCCAGATCCAAACACTTGCCTAGGGCTGAATCTCTCTCTGCAGTCAGAGCTGACACTTCTTGCAGCAGCTCTCTCTGATCTCTGGCAAGGTCCTCATAAGAGCTTTTCAGCTTCTGAATGACACCATCTTTGTCTTTAACAATTGCATCATTCTCTGCTAAAAGTTTCTTCTGATAATCCTCCAGTTCTCTCTGTTCCCTGATGTGCTTCTGACACGCCATATCCACTGCATCTTTGCTGGCCTGAAGTTCTTTCAACTGTTGGAGCAAGGCTGACTCCGCAGACCGGAGAACATCATTTTCTCGAGTTATCTTCACAAGACATTTCTGTGCTGCCTCTATCTCAGAGAGCAATTTGTTTTTCTCAGAAACTAGTGCCATCTTTTCTGTGCTATTCTGCTGGCTTCTAGCATCAGCTTCTTCCTTTTCCTTTAGGATTTTTTTATTTTCCAAATTAAGTTCTTCATTTACTGTCCAAAGCTTTTCTTGGTCTTGTTGCAAAAACATAATCTTGGATTCCAGCTCTAGAAGTTTTGTTACCAATGAACCTTTTTCTAATTTTAAAGTATTCCTTTCCTGTGCCAGAGTGTCTCTTTCTGATACCAAACCCCTCATGTTGTCTGACATTAGTTCAATCTCTTTTCTGGCTGATGCTAACACAGCAGTTAAGGACTAAAGAAAAAGTTGGGGAGAAGGGAAAACAAAAATGAAGTCAAGCAGGCAAATGAGAAATGTAGATTATGGGCAAATAGAGCTACTAAAAGCTTTCTTTTTTTAAAAAAAAAAAAAAAGAAAAAAAAAAGAAAAAAAAAGTGTATATGCTGACACACAGTTCCTGGGCAATCTGACTTAATGATTGTCACCAATGATATTTCATTTCAAAATGCCATTCAACTGCAAGAAAACTTTCCAAAAATTTAAATGAAAAGAGATCACTCTTGAATGCGCCTCCATACAAGACACTTCAGCTGGTTTATAAAACTGCTACCAATACCTCAAAGTTACTCAGAAAGAAGAGCCACAATTCAATCTGTGTGAATTATAAAGCAGGGAGTTAATAACATACTGACTGCCAATTCTCAGTCACTTTAACTAATTCTCCTCAAGATTCTGTCAAAGACACATTGCTGTAAAATATTCAATTCAAAAGGCTGCATCAGGAATGCATTTAAAATTAATGTGTGTGTCAATTTATACACTAATGCTTTTGCTAAAGCATAAAAAATATAGCAAATAATGAGGGATGAAAGCAAGCCTTGATGTTCAAAGAAATGGAAGAAAAACATGACAAATATTGAAGCTACATACAAAATAGTTGCAAATAACATGGGATCACACGACAGAGGAAAATTTTAGGTGTGTAACACTTCTAAATGAAAATTTCATACCACATTTTATTTATAATTAATGTATTTAAACACCAACAATGAAATATAGCTCCAAATGATTGTGTTGAATCCAATATCTACGAACATAAAGTGTTAACTTCAAAGAACTGTATCTCAGAGATGTTTTAATGCAACATGGAGAAGACCGCGTTAATCTTCAACCACTGTTGATGTTCTCTGGAAAAGTTCACAAAATAAAAACTGCAAAAAACTTAAAACGAAAGAATGAAACCAGACAAAAAGGAGTGACTCATTGAAACAGAAAGAATTAAACTTGAAATTATTTGCAGAGTAACAAAGTATACATACTTTGGCCAGTTCTGCTTGTTTCTTCAGCTCCACAGCCTGTGTTTCCAAGTCGTTATTTTTCTTTTGTGCAATCTTCAGCGTCTCCTCTGCATCCAGCAAGTTTTGCTCAAGTCCCTTGATATCTGCCTGGTGTTTAGTGATCATCTCAGAAGTTTCTTTTTCGTACTTGGCCTCAAGATCCTTATACTGATTTTGGCTAGTCTCTATTTGCTTTTTCTGACACAACATAAAACAATTAGAATATAATTAGAGATGTATCATTACAGTATTCTTCACTTAGCTATTTTGGAGTTCTTCTTACCAAGTCTATTAGTTGATCCTGCATTTTCTTCACTTCTGCTTGATGAATCTTGAGAGTTTCTTGCTGACTCTGCTCAGCTCTCTGTGTTGTCTGCTCCACATTTTCCTGAAGCTCAACAGCCTTTTCATTTGCTTTTGTAAGCTCAAGTTGTATTTGTTCCAACTGTCTAAAAAGACCAAGAAATAACATTACTTTTTGCCGATAGCATGACAAATGCAGATGAAAGACACTTTAAAATTATGCTGAAGTTCTATAATCTGTCAAAACATTAAAAGAGAGGTTTAATTATTTAGCATAAAGAGAATGTTCTGCTAAATTAAATACATACAAATGAGACAAAGCGTTCGCAGAGCAGCACTGCTGCCACAGTTACTTTGTCTCCACAGTTCAGGGTTTTGTAAAGCTAAAAAACAGCTTTTTTACAGATTGCTTTTATTTGAAACAAAACACATTCTCCTTACAAGTCAAGAAAGAGAACCATGACTTTTCCATATCAGAATTAAACAAGCTGATCGGGTAATCAAGTAATTAGTAAGCATAATCAAGAAACAGTCCAGATTATTAAAATTTTCAATTACTCTAGACAGTAAAAAGCATGTGTTCCATAAATTTTAGAATTCTAAAAATAAGTCTCTCCAAATCATTTTGAGGAGGCTATTTTGATTATTTTGATAGAAGTTCATTGTCATAACAATGTGACACTCAGGAACATCTTGTTCAGCTATTTACAAAAGGATAAAATGAGAAGAGCGGAGTATAAGAGTACAGAATTGTGAAAGTAAGGAGTGAAGGAGGAGTGAAAGTGTTCTAACAGTGGTGAAATACCTTTCTTTTAAGCGCAGCTCATCATTCATTTTTGTAAGCTGGGCAGAGCTGTCTCCTGAAGACTTCATGATCTCTGCAATATCATTTTCAAGTTTGACTTTAGCTTCAGTCAGTTGTTGCTCTCTTTCTTCTCTCTCCTTCAATTTCTTCTCCAAAACTGAGGAAGTCAAAGGTTAGTAGTATAGTAAATTTAAGAGAAATAGCATGCACAAAATAGCTAGATGACTGCAAAGGATTATAAAGAGCATAATCTTGATGCTAAAAGTCTTGCAAATTCAATCTCTAAAATTAAAAATCACAATCAGTTTTGGACTTGGCATTGTGAGCTGTAGGATACGTGAAGAACTCTTAGGACACACCAGAAAAGCAACTGGTCAAGACTTCTTTCTTTCAGAAATTATTCAATAAGCTTTAGGTTGTAGGCCATAAAAAGCTGACACATGTTGAGAAGTTGACAACCAAACAAGTTTAGAATCTTTTTGATGTCCTTCAAAATAAATCTCAATTTATGTACAACACTGCTGTGAATTAAACCATCTTAAAAACTTGCAATACTTCAGTTCCAAGCCTTCCTCTAGCACTGGGCCATTATCACAACATGATTTTGTTGCTATGTGAAAGCAATAATTCAGCCAGTATGTTCATTAAGATACTTTCTGCCTAGAAAGGAGGATTTTTTTGGAAGTAAAATGTATGTATTTGTGAAAGCGTTAAGAACTCCAACATGGTGAGCTGAGTAGAAGGCCACATAAAAGCACAAAGCTGATGCATATTTCAAAACATTCCATTTTATTACTTCCTTACCTGTCATACTAGACCTCAGCTGTTCCAGTTCTGAAGACATGAGTGCAAACTGCTCTTCTTTTTGGCTTAGTTTTTTTATTGTTTCTAAGGAAGCAAAATTTTGAAGATGAAGTTAGTAATCAGAGTCAAACTACTCCTTGCCAAGGCATATTACTCTCAAAAAGAGGCTGCAGATAATCCTCTTCCTAGTTGCTGAAAAAATACTGAAGTTTTGCCATGTGTAAATCTAAAAGCACACAAAAAAACTTTTGCAGTATTTATTTTCTGTACTTTTTTAGTTCTTTCTTTACTTTAGCAAGAGACATACCTTGCATAGTTTTTTGAACATTTTCTGCTTCATCAGCTGCATTTGTAAACTTGTCCTTCTGAAAACAGATAAAAACCTAAGGTAAGGTTTGGCAGTGACAGCCGGTATAACTGTACCACTCCATTTGCATTAAGTGCTTTTCATGCACAAAATAGATCTATCTTCACTCCTAACAGAAAAGATTTCAAGGTCTTGAATTACAGTTTAGCACAGATATATTCGGCAACATATAGCAAACATTTTTTTTCCCCCTGTCTGGATTGAAAGCAAGTCTCTGAACTTTCATTTGGAACAGGGTTTCAGGGCCTCTCAATTTAAGAAGCTATCCACACTGTTCCAAGGCAGTCGTGGGCATCTGCAGCCCTGTGATCAATCTCATACCAGTATTTTCCAGCCTTACCAGCAGGAAGAGGTGGTGCTAGACTGTAAAGAAAAGGTGGGATACTGAAGATGATAAGTAAGACTCATCAATCAACTTCAAACAGTTACTATGGCTGTGGAAAATATTAGGACATGAACATTAAAACTTAAGTAGTAACACTTTGTTTCTAACTCTGGTGTAATTTCACAGGAGAATCGTATCCAACTGCAATTGCAAACAACTAAATTTGCAAAAAGAGAAACATCAAACCCCATTTGCAACTCATGCCTAATGCAAGCCTTAATTCATATAACAGATCCTAAAGGTCTCCACAGGTTCCTTTACAAGTGGACTAATTTTATGCTGCATGCTGCTCTTGATCTGGCTTAATGTTTTATTTGATATCTGTAACAGCCGAGTCCTGTTTGGGCAAAACATCTGATAACCAAGGTAACTGTAACACTATTCTCATTCTGAAACTGGATCCTACTAGTAATGAGACCTTCCATTTCCTTCTTGAATCAAAGAAGTGTGTTAGGAAGAGCCTAACGGAATGGTGAATGTGTGACTGGTCTTCAGATTTCTATTATACTCTTACCATGAAAAGCAAAATCCAAAAGATAAAGTCAAAATTTTTAAGTATTACTCACCAAAATGTGAAGCTCTTTTTCCAAAGAATCCTTAACTTGATTTACTGCACTCAAGTTTTTCTCAAGGTCTAGAAGTTTTTGATCTTTGCCCTGCAGTTCTTTGGCCAGATTACTAGCCTAACAAAGATGATTAAATGGAGTAAAATAAAATTACAAACATGAATGGAAAAATGGGGAAATCAAAAGTTGAATCTGAAGGAAATAACTACAATGTTAAAACTACAGTAAGATGGAAAAAAAAAAAACAACAAAAACTGACAGAAAAAAACATGATGGGTTAATTGAAAGATGTTGATCTCCATTGATGGCTACATCACAGCATTTCTTCTGGAATATGTTTGAAATAATAGGTAAAATTTAGAGAATTTTATTTAATGGCAGATATTTTGAAGTATTTCCAAGTGTAATTATGATATTAGTTGGTTAATATTATAGGTACTTTAATGTTCTGATTTTTTTGTTTTTAAACTGATACATTTAGCATTTACGCATCAACTGGCTACATATATACATGTTATTTTTCTGCATCACCCACAGGTGGTGCAGAAACTCATCATGAATTCTAAAAACTGGGCCAGAGGTCCATGAAAATCTAGTACTTTGGCACCATCTGCGAACAGTTTAGGAAAGCTACTTCCAATTACCTTCTCAATGCTTCTAGCTGCTCATGACCTGTCATGAACAAAGGTTGGGTGCAGGGAAAAAATGAAATCTTAGCACTTTTATTCCTAGCTGCAGTGATAGAATAACATTTTTTCCTCCCCAGTACACCAACAAATGAACGTTCATAACGCACAGCTTTTCGCACATAATCTTGCATCAAAAAAGTGCAGAAACTTTCTTTTTTTGGGTGCCAAGTGGTCTGGACCGAGGACTGTGCAAGAACAATAGCTGCTTAGAGCTACTGACCCACTTAGCACTTTCTCTAAACCTTCTCAGATGGTAATAAGATACACATTTAAAAATGCATTTGTCCTCTGTGATGAGTTGGCTATAGCAGGTTAAAACAGCACAAATGTAAAAATAAAATAAAATAAAATAAAACTAAAAGATGGATGTTGATACAAACCTTGCTACTTCCATCAACCTTTTCAGTCTCTAAATCCTGTATTTGTTTCTCAGCTGCCTCAAGCTGCTTGCTAAGTTTCTGGATTTCCAATTTACCTTCAGAATTGGCTTTTTCAAGTGCAGCAAGGTCCAAAAGCTTTTCTTCAGCAGCTTTGATCTGTGGTGTAAGACTATCAATAACCTTGGTTTGTTCATTGCACTTGGCTTGCAGTACCTCTAGCTCCTTTACCTTTATTTCAGCTTCCTGTAATTTGTTTAAAGTGTCTTCCATTTCTACTAGATGTTGATCTTCCACACTTTCCAGTTTGGTCTTCAAGTTTTCCAGGCTTTGCTCTTTCTCCTCTGTCACTGCCAATAGCTTTGCTTTCAATGCTTCAATCTCTTTTAGGTAATGAGATTTTTCATTTTCCTGCTTCAGCTTCAAACTGGACATTTCATTTTCATAGTCTAATTTATTTTTCTCAATTTGAGTCTTTAACTCTGCAAATTCTGCTGTCTGAGCTCCTACACCTTTGCTGAAAGAAACTTTTAGTTCTTCCATTGCTTGTTGATGGGAGGCAATTGCAGACTCCAGCTTTGATTTCCACAGTTCTATTACATCTGAGTTTTCCTTGTTGGCATGATCAAGCTTGATTTTCAAGGACTCGTTTTCTTTTGCCATTCTCTCATTTGAAGCTGAAAGTGATTTGATCTCCTTCTGTAGAGCTTCTTCACTCATTCCAAACTTCTCTTTCATGGAATTCATCTCATTCTGATGCTCCTTACTAATTTCTGCCATTTTTTCTTGCAGAGAACTTATTTCTTGTAGCAATGAAAGAGAAGTGTCCACATCATCAATGGGTTTACTAGACTCTAATCTCCCTCGAAGCTCAGCTACTTCCTTCACGCGCAATGCTAGATCTCTTTCTAGTTCCATGATGCGAGATTTTTCTGATACTGTGGCCACCTATGGTTAACAGTATTTTGAGGAAAAAAAGGAAAAATTACAATACATATATTTAACATATGAAGACACTAAGAGCTCAATCAAAAGAGATCACCAGTTATTGCAAACAAACCTCATTAATGTATTCTTATCAATATTCTAGAATATAATATCTTTGAGTTTTAATGTCAACTCTTTATTGCTACGGAAATACTAAAGAAACCTTAAATAAAAGCAAATACTGTCTTTACTTAGAAGGAAGTGAAACAAGACCAACTTGTTTCATTTATTTGTAAAGTGTTGCTTAAAAAGGTAAGAGTATATACAAACAGAATATCTTTGTATTATATACAAATTACATTTTAAAATTACATATATTAAAGATGGAATTTAAAATACTTTTCTAAAGTTATTTAGAAATAATGAGTTGTTAAGCGAAAGCTTGCACTCATGTACACTGTGAGCATTTAACAAGTCTTTTCAGAAGCATTTTAATGCAGACTAAAAAAAGAGAAAGGAGAACTGAGGTTTGTATTTGTTGCAATAGTTGCTTCCAAATTCATCTAATCCTAGCTATGAGACTGCCTGAGAAAATACAAGCATATTTTTAGCATACAAATTCTATGAAAGTCATTCTGTATCTACTCCATTGTTATCTCTGAAAAAGAAAACAATAGTATGCCAAAAGCACACTAAGCAACCACAACTGTGGCTGTTTCAGCCTCCTGATTTTATCAGCACCCTAAAAAAAGATATTACTTACCTGCAATTGCTCTTCAAAATGTATTTCCTATAGAGCACTTACTTGGTTTGACAATATGCATCCCTACCCAACCCTCAAAAACTGTTTGCATGTTTGTGTGAACATGCAAGTTTTTTCAAGATGCCATCAGCTGTATACACTACGATACATATTCAAAGTTTTTTTCTGACCTAGACAAAAGAGCCAACATTCTTCAGCTCCCTAATTAAGTGGCTAGAATAAACAAGGAAACTTCACAAGTGTTATCTAGAGTGAGCAGTGGATAATTTCATTGCCTTTATGCAATGACTAAAAGAAGCAACATTTTGTACAAATAAGTAAGTAACGATATTGAATATGACACTATTGACTGTATAGCTACAAAGCATTAGCTGACTCTGCCACAACAGAAGAGAGGTAAGTGTAGAGAACTAACCCTCTCTCAAGGGGTGTTTGCTTTGGAAAAAAAGGAAAATGGTAAAACGTTTCATAAAAAAACATTGCTGATGCAGAAGCAGAGAATTGCAGCATTTCTTTCAGCCGAATCCTGTGCTTTAGAAGTCTGAAGAAGTTACAACGACTTCTTACTTTGGAAAAAAAGTATTAACTTTTCTTCTAAAATGAAGATACAATGCAGAAATCAGAAAAAGCACCTTGCAATGCAAAGAAGTTGTTAATTTCAGAAAACAGCACAAAAAAATTCATGCCTTCACATATCGAGTGATCTTAATAGATTTATATTATAAAATGTACCACACAGAAATGAGTGGCTTATTTCTCCTGCATTGCTTCATGTTGAGAGGCTGCCTGATTCCTTGTCCCTGGAAGCGGATGTGCAGGTTTTCAGTAAACATCCTGACACCCAAGCCTGAAGGCTGCAGCCTTGGTTATCTATTACATTATTGGGTGCTTCCTGTCTATGAGTTTCACAGAGCAAGAACAGGGCATCTTGAAGTAATACGGACGTGTGTTTACACGTAAAGAATATAGGACAAAGGACACTGAAATAACGGCCTTCCATTAGCTATGACCTAAATTCCCTTTACATAACCAGACCTGACTGAAGCTATCAGTTTCTGGTACAATATAAATTATCTTGATAATTATGGGGGCTATTTGATCCTCTTGAGATGTCCGGTAATACCAAGAAAATAGTACATTCAATATATAACGTTATTAGCAAACTCTTCCTAAAGGTGAAAATTTCTTCCTAGAGCTACAAGTCCCTTCCTCCCATCTTCCCTTTAAGGATGCTAAATAGTTTGGCTGGATGTCAGCAGTGTGACCCACATTTGTCTCTAATTTGCTTATGCAGAATCAAGGTCTCTTACTTGCACAACGAAACAATCATCCTCTTCTCCCCAAATCAGAGATTCCCTACAAGCATTAGGATTCCCAATAAATAAGCCCCCAGCTGTGGGACTGTGAGCACAGGAAATTTCCTTACTACATGATACAAGTATTTCAATATTGAAACTCAAATGCAACAGAGATGTTAAAAGAAAGCATCTTTTAGCATTCTTTTACCATTTTGCTTCATCACCTTCAATACATAGGACAAGCATTTGTCCTTTTTTTGTCTAGTTCCATACAGCTAAGGAAGTCCTGCAGTGTTTGGATTTTATGGGCAACAGCAAGGACCTGTCTAAAGTGTCTAATAAGTGACCTCAAGCCAAAATTAACTCACTAGTGAGTTCTTTCAAGAGAAAGATAACTGATGTTACATCAGCTAGTCAGCTGGAAAGCCACTGGAAATCATGGTTCAGCAAAGCAATACAGTCATTTCTTAAAGTTTCAGAAATCAAATACAGCCCAGAAATACTGAATTTGTGCAAACACAAAGATATATCTGCATAAAGATGTGAATCTTTCTTCTTTGCTGGACTTTGTTACTTCTAAAAATTAATCATTAATTAATCGTTCTTTACATCACAGTTCCATTTGCTGCTTTTCACGTGCATTCAAGTGTTATTTTTGCAACTTGAAATCATCTTACCTGAAGTCTTCTGAAGAAATACGTACACATACACAAACACACACACGCATTCTACCAAAGCTCAAAGTTAATGCTAGTTTTAGATGTGTTCCAGCTACACTGATAGCGTGCACTGATCACTGCAGAAGCAAGGAGCTCTTTTGGCATGTTTTATACCCAGCAGACAGTGTCATCAAAAATCCTCCAAAACACAAATGAGTCTTGTTATTTAAATAGTGAAAACCATTACCCTAGTGTCTTCTAACTCCCTCTGGAGTTTGTCAGCTTTGGTCTTTTCAAAGAGCAGGCTCTGTTCAAGCTCCTTAATGCGGGCATGCTCCAGTTTGGTCTGCGTCTGTTAGTAAAAAGGGAAAGGAAGAGAACACAACGGTGCCACCATCACATGCCAGCACAAGAGGAGGTAGCCACATGCAGGCCGTGCTGCCAGAATCTTCTACCGATGATGAGCAGAGAGGATGCAGTGGATAAAATGAACAGGGAAATGCTATGGATGGATGAGAAAGATGGACTGAAAGTGTAAATTGACTGACATGGAAAAAAAAAAACAAAACCCACAAACAAGAAGAAATATGGACAAAAAAAAGTTTCATGCAGCCGAGTAGAAGTTATTTATCAGTACATGAAGTTTTCAGCACAAATTAGAAAAGTTATGGAAAAAATATATACATCTGTTCTAACAGGATGATTCGTCCCTTTTCTTGTCATTTCACTAATGTTTTTTCCTCTATATAATGGGCCTATATTTTTAAGGATTTAATTACGAACTAGGGATGAAAGTTTACCACTGAAGCTCATGTGATGACTTATAACCATTCTTTTACAGTAGCAGCTGTATCTCAAGTCTCAGCCATAAAAATCCTTTTGGTCACATCCTGGGAACATGAAGGTTCATTTTTCACTGGGACATGAACTTTTTCAATAGAAATAAAGGACCTGGCTGCCTGTAACTGCAGAACCCTCCTAGCTGTTCCCCTCTTGCTCCAGAATGAAAGCAAGAAAGAAGTGAAATTCTCCAAAAGTAGGAAAACAAGTGAATCAGTTTGGTTGCTCTATAATTACCAGAGTCTAATCACACTGAACGAAGCGTAGAAGTAAAAAAAGAAATTTAAGATCTTCATAATTCTCAGAGGCCTTGTTTTCCTAAGGAGAAGTAGGAAGCCCGCAAAACTAAGCAAGCAGGTGCTTTCTATCTTTTGCTTTAAAAGATGGGTAGAATTTTTAGCAAGAACACGGAGTATCAGTAAGCTCGATACCCAGGATCCCAGGGGCCTGCAAGGCAGCTTGGAGGGTGAAAGATGCAGGGAAAGTCTAGTAGTTAGTCCAGATCTGACTTAGCACCTCTGAGGCTGCGGGGTGGTGAGAGAGAGAGAAAAAAAGAAAAAAAAATGCAAGAAAAGAAGAGAAAGAGAAAAAAGGACTATACAATACAAGAACTAGGTGTCACACATTTCTGAAATGGAAAGATCTGAATATTGCACCAATCTGAACTGATAGGTCAATGTAATTTGAAAGTAATCATCCAAATTGAAAGGATTATAGAAGTCTACTGTTGTTTCACAGTAGGTTTTCCAGAAAGGCCAGCTTTTCAGTGCTTATCCACATCAAGAGTAAGAGATCTCCAGAAAGACAATGACGTTCTGGCTGGTTAGGCCAAAATGCATTTCTTAGCCCAAGAAGTTGCATGCATCTCTTGATAAAGCTCCTCAAAGTTCAGTTGCAGCAATTACTTTACCACAAAACAGAGTAAAATGTTAGGAAACCTCAGAACCCCAAGAGCTGTTCTTCATGAGAGTCCATCAACCGAAACAAGCCACCCACTAAACACTAGACAGAAAGAATCCAAAGAGATGGGAGATGCACAGATGCTACCAAAGCCCCAGAGCTACCAAGGCCACAGGCTGGCAGGACACTGCTGCTTCTCTGGGCTTTGCAATAGGACAGTGTGAAGTCCCTGCATTAGTGTCATATAAAGAGCAACGAGCTGACTACGACTGCCTCCGAACCAGCCACTGCAGGGGAGAGATCACCCAGTCTCTGCAGCGCGAGATGGGGATGAGGCTCCTGCTTCGCTCAAGCCTGGTTTTCTCCAAGAACAGAATTCCATTCCAACGGCATGAAAGTTTTTGTTCCCAAAAGAATGCAGACATCTGGTGCTGTTGCAGAGTTGTAGGTAGGTGTGTTTTGATTTTAACATCTCTTGCTGAAAACAGTTGAGTGTTTTCACTGTACAGCTATTAGATCTAAAATACAAAATTCCATAATCATTCCAATTTGCTCCGTGGAGCGATTCAGTTTTTGGAATCCATGGCAGATGTGTTTCTCTATCAGTGAAAGATCTTCAGAGTACATTTGCAGGGGACAGGAAAACTAAACTTGGAATATTGCATTTTACCTCAAGCAGCCTTTAACAACTGAAATACCCCAAGAGAAATATAATTTTAAATAGTGGTTGTTTAAAAGAAAAGTGGGTATAACTCAGTCCCATCGCTTGCACTGGTTAGTTATTTCTGATCCACAAAAAAAAATCTTAAGTCTCAGAAACATTTTAAGATTATTTAAAATCTTAAAATAAAATGATGCCTTCCTCACTGCATTTTCTTAAAACAACATAACCCAAATCTGACACCCAAAGAATTCTCCTCATATCACTTTGCAAAATATGCTGCCTTAAGATTTTCTACACTACATAAACAATAAAACACTATTCATTATTAATTTTGCAGACATTCCTTTAATACTACAAAATTCAGAAATACCAGCACTGATTGCTGATGTTTTTAAATTCCATTTCCTATGCATTGCAAATAAAAACAAATTATATCAAAATGGAAATAGAAGCTAAAATAAAAACTCCACAGGTGAAGATCTTTGCTGGCTACTCTTTTCACCATTTAGGAGATGGGGGAATTACCCTTTATAAAAGTCTGATTTCCAGAGGACAGGCTCCTATTGCCACACAGTAAATTCACTGCAAAATTTTGAATCACTCGATCTTCTTTCCTAATCATCTAGAGCAATGTCTAAAGGATAAGCTCCTCTTAGAGAAAACCCAGAGCACAATAAATCAGTGATTGAAGGGCAAGATAAAAAGAGGAAGAGAATTTGATTGTAAACTTCAACAGAAAAACAACAGAGAAGCAAGATCCCTTTTCCAAAACATCACAGTTAGACGAAGAGTGACAGGGAAATGGGACAAGCCTTAGGCTGGCTTGAACCCTGAAGGATTCCACTCAATCCCAGCATCAAAGATCAATTATCGACCATTTTCAGCATTTGTGTATTCTAGCTGCTCTTTCACTTCAAAAAGAATGTACAGTTACGTTCTCCATCTATAGGTCAAGCTGTGAAATTGTGCTGAAGCCATAAATGCTGATAATCAGTTCTAGGTAGGGGCAAGAAGACCTTCAAGTCCCTTCATGCTGAGATAATAACAGTTTTGAAACTAAGTGATCACCCACTTCTCTCCTTTAGAGAGTGAAGATGTCCATTTACGGGAAAATTAGAATAGGAAAATCAGGAGCAGAGATAGGATTAAACAAGGAGTGCACAAAACAAGAAAGGAAGGGCACATGCAGATTTACTTCTAACACACCGTGAGCCTGATTTGGAAGAATAGAGGAGACCCAGATCGCTGAAGTAGCTTCGCAAAAGGAACACCTAAGAATGCACAGCAGGAAACCAGTTTTAGTCTTGAGAACTTCCTATCTTGGCTGGGGATGCAGCAGAGGAGGCAGCATGGGATAAATTTTCCTGAATCCAATCAAAAAGAGAGGGCTTTTGAATTCCATTATTGCTAATTATGGAAGAGACAGGGCTGTTTTAATTTCTTTTAAAGCAATTTCTATCAACCAGTAACATATGTTTTTCCTACATAATTCAGGGAGAAGCTACATATTTAGTAAAAAACAAGATAGTTTGGCCCACTAACTCTTAAGACTTAAAAAACAAACAAACAAACAAAAAAAAACACTCCACTTGGCATTTCATGGGAAAAAAATAAAGCGGGGGGAGATGCTGGAAATATTCCAGATTTACTTATTTATTTTTTAAACTCAAGAAAAACTAATCATCTAACTACAAATTGCATCTATTGAACAGCAATGGGAGCTCATAGGAAAGCACACAGGATTTTGTGAAGAAAGCAAACAAAATCCTGCATTTAAATGGAAGATTTTTAAGATGGTCATTTTCTACAAGTTCCTATGCTCTTCAATTAGTTGCAAAGTTTTTGACACTAAAGAATTCTTATGATGACATATTTGCCCTCTCTCCAGTTAATGGGGATTACAATGTTTAGTCATTACACACATTCTTTTTGATAAATGTTGTAATTGCTCTGAAAGCAACATGCACACAGATACTAGAGTCAATGTTTCAATAACAGATTATGCAGTTAGTGAATAAGTATAAGCATTTTCTGTACACAATCTGTTAACATGGGATGTCTCTGCACATTGAAGTGCCCTCTTACATTTTCTGGATCTTCCGAAATCTGCCTCTTTCGCTATCAGTAAAATTAAAAACAAAAATAAAAATATTTCACCTGCAAACTTAGCACTATCATTCCAACACAAGCAATAGGACATATATCATTATATTGAATTCAGTTTAAAATTTAAGTTATGCAGCTAGACAAACCACAAGCTTTATATGGTTTGCCATGACTATCAACTGATTTAACAAAAAATAAAAAACTAAAACTTGCATGGACTAAACAATAGAAGGAGCATTCTATGAAGAGTCTAGATAGGTAATTTTAAATGAATGGAAGACTAAAATAAAAGAAATGTTATATGAAATGAATCATTTCCATCAAGCTAGCACTTTCAATCATTAAGGTTTCACCAGGTCACAAGTCAGTTAAATTTGTACTCTTGATGCTGTGCAATCAGCTAGTATTTTTCAGATTAAACAAGAACAGAGCAAAACAACTAAAATGTATCTTGCTTTTTAGCTTTAAAATTGGTATGAAAACTGGCAGTGTTCAAACAGTCAAGAGAAATTCTTCATTAAATATATTCTCCAATCTTGGTAATAGCATATTGCATTTATGTCCCACATTATAGCTAGACAAACAGTAGAAAGATTAAAATAAATTGCACAGAGTAATTGCTGTTTAGATTTGGTGTAAAATTCAACTTATGACAAAACACTTTGTTAATGAGTTTTCCCTAAGAAAACCGGGATTATTCAAAAAGACTAATCCAAGATAAATAGGACTAGTGTTTCATACTCATTACAAAGAAACTAATATTAATTGTCAGTCTTTTATCTTCAAAATCTTTTTGATTATTTCTAGGCAATTTCAGAAACATTAGTAAGATATAACACAAATTAACATAAAATAGGACAAAATAAACTTTTACTGTGATTATGCTAAACAACCACAGCCATTCCACAGCAGAACCCTTGCTAAAGGGCTTAACTGAATTAAGGGTGCAATCCTGGTCAATGTTCCAAGGACTGCAGAACTGGGAATTGCCTTCATGTGCTTTGCATACTCCTGAACCACTATTGCACCTATTAATCATTCCTGTTGCATCTATTAATCATTCCCACACTCTTTCTACCAGAGAAGAGTGCAGCTGATCTAAACTGTTTGCATTTCAATGTCCTATTAAATGTGCTGTGCTGTTTACCAAGCTGGAAATTTTTACCTCTAGATCTCCTTTGGTAATGGATTCTTCTTCCACACGGAACTGAAGGTCTTCAACTTTCCTGTAGGCACAATTTAATTAAAATTTAGACAACTTTGAAAGCAAATGCTTTTAAACTCACTTTTTGATAGAAATTAGAACTATAGTCACATCAGTCTGATTATATCACCAAACTATTAAAAGCATTAGGAAAGGAGAAATCTCTCTCACAAGGTAAGCCTTTAACCCACTAAGACAGACACTGGTCTTCCTGCAGCTCTGTAAAGAACGCATTTTGTTGCTTTTTCTGATGAGCTAAAAAGAAAATCTTAAATTATCGTAATTTCTCTCCTTCCTTCAACATTTTGTGTCTATTCACAAGCAGTGATCTAAATGAACAGCTTGATCTAATATTGGGTGTATTCTAGTTAAGAAACAAAGGAAACAAATCAAAATAAACAAACAAACTAAAAGCCTTTTATGCAACACACATACATCGTGTATTGCCTCTTCAGGCGTTTTAGGATGACCACCTAGAAGTGAGAAGCCAGTAACTGACTTAAAATAACTGTTTTTTCCTTCCCTCCTCTGACTCTGGTGTGCCCCAGTGCGGAGGTTAGAGCCAGATGTTCTCCTTTTCTCTTTGTTCCTCTCAGCACAGCGAGATGTGGCAAAGGAGAGGACCGGCTGCCCTCTTTCCTTTGAGTTACGCACGCTGCTCGTGTCTGCAATTGGGCTGACAGAAGGAGAAATGACTGCTACAAGCTTACTGCATCAAAGGGAATTCCAAGTGATGGATGTCGAAAAGATAAAGGAGAATAAGAACTTGAATTTGTCACGTCTTAGTACTGAAGGAGGGCCTCGCCCCTATGCTTTGAGAAACAGAGGTTTAAAGATTATTTGACTTCCAAGTCACTGCTGAGACTGTACTGAGTGCTTATGACAGAACTTTCAAAATAAAGAATCCTAGAGTGGTTAGGAGGAAGGAGAAACGCTACACTGCTGAAGCCACGGAATATTTCTCTAGCTGCAAAATGTCACTTGGGCTAATGGCAGCAGGCACACGCAGGGACACGGTGATGCTGCCTAGCAACATGCTGAAGGTGAGCTCAAGGCCACCGAGGACTGCAGCAAAGCAGACCCCCACTGACCTGGCAATCAGTGACAACATGTCCACGGCCAGGCAAACGGAGCTGCTGCCTTTTTTTTTTTTTTTTTTCCTCTTTATTTTTAAGCACTCTATTGCTTTGTAGGATATATACAACCAATTCTAGATCTGCCATGTACTGTTTTACAAATTCAGTTAGAGTGGGTCCTCTAAAATAGGGGTGTACAAATTATAAAGTCCACCATTGCGTCAGATTATTTCCTTGCCTGTGCATATCCATCTGTTAATCTCAGTTCCTTTCCTCAAATGGTTAAGAATGGCAATTAGAAAAGGCATTAAAGGATTTGATGGTTCTTTTCTGTAAGAGACAGACCCTCCCTAGAAGCATGCAGCTGATAGGAATTTAGGCCTTAGATCTCTCATGAATAATTTATTGCTATTTCAGCACTCCTAGAAAATTGAACTATCAAATCTTTCACTTTGAAGTGGAAAATGTGTGTTTCAAGGACTTCAAGGACAATTTATCAACTTGATATGAGTAGAAATAAAACCCTTGGCAACAGAGGGCAACACTAAAAGGAATGCATTACATAAAATAAGGCTATAAGCAATAGTTTATAATAACAAAAATGATAGTTACAGTCTCCACCTGGATTGTTTCTTGAGCAGTCTAAAAGGGGACATTCAATCACAAAAAAATCTAAAAATATTAATTTCCTCACAGCATAGCTTTCACTGTCTGTATTATACCAGCTGTAATGCTACAGCTGTAATAAATAATTTCTCTCTTAGTATTATTTTAAAGTAACCGTAACACAGTTTTGCAGACCGAATGCCCACATCTACATTATTTGAAATGTGTTTCATATTTGAAAGTCACTTTAATAAAAACTTTTTCTTAACAGAAAGCACAAATGAAGCCATTTTGGGGTCACCTTTTCTCTTCCTCAAGCTGATTGAGAAGCTCCACTTTCTCCCTATCAGCAGCCTCCACCATAGCTCGTAGCTGGTCCATTTTGGCTTCCATCTCCAGTACATGCTAATAGGCAGCAACAAGAATAAAATATAGTAGGTAAATGGGGCAATCCATAAGTTTAACTCAAGTTATATAGCTCAAGTTATATCTAAGTAATTGTGATTTGGTAAAGAGATAGCTCCATGGCAAGAATATGACCACGTTTCGATCCACGCACACTAGTAGATAGCCATCACGTGCTGAGATGCAGGCAAGTTCAACCAGAGCAGGGTGAAACAGATTTACTATTCTTATAAAAGCGAAGCCTCCTCAAGGAATAGCTGCTCATAGTTACGTTTTAGAATGCCATTTCTTACTTCTCGAGCTCTTCAATAAGGCAACGCAGTTTGGGGAATTAAGTCCATTGCTTTATATCTTCTATTTCAAGAACAGCAACAGTGCTCTTACCCGATCATGTCCATCTCGAACAAGTGCTAATTCCTGCTCTATTTCTCCTACGTGACTGGTTGCTTTAGCAACTTCTGCCCTCTCCAAGTCCCTTTCTGCCAGGAGCTGTTCAATGTGCTGCTGCTTCTCCTTCAATGCCTCCTGCAGGGCTGTAGTACCAGAAATCTTTCTTGCATACCGGGAAGATGTTTCTGTCAACTTTAGAAAGTAAATATGTTAAAAATTGCTCCATATAAGCTGAAAATCAGGGACACCTCCAGATTCCACAAACACTGGGTTAGTAAAGCAAATGCTTTCTGTAACCTACTGTACCTTCCCTGTTACATTTTTAACAAAAATACCTAAATTACGTGATTTTCTAGGCATTAATAATGGACATACCTGAACAGTAAGACTGTTTTGTGGTAATCAGCAGGTGGTAGGTAGGAGACAGAAGTGTTCAAGTGAAAACAAAAGTCAGGCCTCAGCTCAAGGTGAGTGCTGTAGACTCGCACAAAGGCTACCTTGTTAGGTTTATAAGCACCTCTTTGTGCAAAATATGACGGCATCCTCACAGCAAATTAAAAAACACTCTCCCTCTGCTTAGCAAGTCCTAATCTTAGGTCACCAGTAATAGTGTAACATTCCCAAATGCCTTGGGAAAGCTTTTGGAAGTCCAACTGGCATTTTGTGCATCTAATCTATTTGGGATCAAGAGGTGCTTACCTTGCCTTAAAAAGCCAGCCTTACAGCTAATACAATCCTAAAACATTCTGAACTAGTACAGCTGTTATCTGATTAAAACATGTAATATTCAGAGCTAGATTAATTCTGGAAAAAGCTTTCTGGAGAATTAATTTAACAGTATAGATATAAATGAATGAATCTAGAGAATTATAGCTAAAATGAACCTTTAGGTTTTTCTTGACCTTGCATGATCTCTGCTGCACTGCATGGAACCAATATTTACAATTTGTCAACTCACAGCCTTAAATTGCAAGCCTGTAATCCATTGGAAATACTCTATCAAGTTATTCAAAAGATTTGAGACAGAATAAGTTCATCTTCTTATAAAAGGATGCCTTTGCTAATATTTAGACTAGCAGTTTCTTATCTTCTCAGTTTCTGGAAAATGTGCCATTCCAGAACATATGAAAAGCTTTACCCCAAGCACAACTTTTTCTTTTTAACAAGTTAGCTCCTCTAATCCAGCCTGAATTTATTTCTTACTTCAAAAGAAGTGCAAAGTAAATGAGAACAATAAAAATCTTCCATGTTAAAATTTGATTTCAGGAAATCCTATTTCTTCACTGGGTCAACTTTTGAAGAAAGTGTCAAAATTATTCTCCCAGTCCTTTTATTTGAATAGAAGCCAACATTCCTTGCTGCCTAAAAAGAGAGTTTGCAGGAAGCTGAAATTTTAATTCCACAACTAATAGATTATAGAAGATTACATTTTACAAAATATCCCAGCACCCTGGGGCACAACATAAAGGCAAAATAAGCAAATATATTGCAGGCATTTACAAGGTAAAATGTGCTGTCTTATTGCTGAGAGTATCTGAGCATTCAAATGCTTCACTGGGTGCCTGCCAGCCCTGAGCACGCTGCTGCAGGCAGGTACTCCCTGACCCGGGGTAGCACTAAAACACTGCACCAATTTCAGACTAGGGGGCACTGTGCAGCCAGCAGTGCAATTTCCAGAAGAGATTAAGTAATAAAGTCTCTTCTTTTATGCCAAATAAAGATCCCATATGCTTGCTGCAATAGGGTATTAACCCTGTTTTCCTGACCAACTCTTGACCTTTGCTCACTTGTAATCTGCTTCTGTTTGGGAAGGCTGCAGCCATCACTGCTCAGCCCTGCACCTGCTGGGCAGGGGAGCAGGTTGCTGGCTGCCAGTTTCAGACCCGTGGGAGCTAAAGTCATCTCTGTCCTACTATATGCATTCATGTACTCTGGATTCAAAAGAGAAAAAAAAAAAAAAAAAGTGTCGTGTGAATAGACAATTATTTCTATACATTTAAGTGCCATGAAAGAGGTTTTTTTGTTGTTTTTTGTTGTTGTTTTTTTTCAATTTGGCTTTCCCAGAAGACTTCCCTTTCACTGCATGTGACCCAAGACTAGGACATCTGCGTAGCAGAGTAACTTCAAACGGATCTGGAGTAAGTGTATTAGGCAGAATTAGTACAATAATTAGCACTGTATTTTGCAACACGTAGCCTTTATGAATTCAAGGGATTAAAATCAAACCTAAAGGAAAAGAAAGGGGCTTCTTGTCAGCAAAGACTTCAGAATTGCTACTTCTATATTTCTCAGCTAATTCATGTCTTCAGTGATAAGAGAAAGGCTTTTATGTTTTAGACAATTTGAAACTTCTTGCTCAATAAAATTCAGGTTTTGGTCTCTAGAAGTTTTTATGGATATCAATTCCTCAAACACAAATGCCATAATATAGAGACAGTGCTAGGGAGAGAGAGAGGAGACAGAAAAAAAAAAAAAAAAAAGGCAACAACCACCCCCAACAATGTAGATCCTGATCAGAAATCACAGAATGGTTGACACTGGAAGGGACCTCTAGAGATCATCTAGTCCAACTCGCCCCTCACTAACACCTTTTCAGTCTGTTGGCATCACAAGCCCCTTTCTTATTGCAATAACTCAAGTTAGTCTGAATTAACTGCAATTAACTGTAAGCTTAAATATTCAAGTATTGAGCTACATTTCAGGGCTAGCTAAGATTTCCTTCCTTTATGCATGCTTTGAGTGTGGGGGAAAAAAGCACAATTAGACATAGATCGTACCCAAGATCAGTTCTGTTCTCCATTTACGGAGGTAAACCGCAGGCAAATACCATGTGGATTCCTGCTTAGGTGTGGAAAGCATGCAATAGAAAAAGAAGCTTACTAGTCCTGTACGGCTTGGCTTGCTGCTTACTGAAGATGCCACAGAACTGAGGGAGCTCAGGGAAGAGGCGCTTGGGCTACGCTTCAGCGCCGAGGGAGTTGGAATCACTTTTCGCACGGTTGTCTTGGCTTTAGCTGGCGTGGTGGAAGGGAATCCGATCTTCGTCACTTTGTGGACTGGAGCAAACAAACCGTATTTTGGCTGACACTGAAAATACCTTTAAAAAAGACACACATATGAGCACTATATTAACTTTTGTCTTCTCAGACACATGATCTCACAAAACTTCATGAAGAATTCTAGATCAGCAGTCTAAAAGTATTAAAGGACAAAGTAACAGCTGGCGACAACATAATCTATATCAGGCCTAGCAATTTTTTCAAATAATAATAAATGAGTGGAAAGGGGTGTGCTAGGCTTTATTTAGGCAGTTGGTTAACAGTCTAACTACTATTTTTGATCTAAAAACTTTCACCATTAACAAAAAAGTCTAAAATCCTTAGGGTAGTTGTTAATTCAATGATTTCCAACCTTGTTCCAGCAACTGCTCCATCATTCTTTCCCAGAGGTTCATCCAGCTCTACTCCACACCACTCTCCTTTAGCAAAGTCGGTTTCTCCCAGGAAACGAACAACTCCAGCTTTTGTTCCACCGACCTACAGCAACACAACACAACAGTTCTTACTACCTTTCCAAATTAATGCAAAACCAAGTTCAAAAGGTATTCAGGTTAAACATAATCACAAAGCACAATAATGACAATTGCTTTTTATTTCAAGTTGCATATTCTGCTACCTCTAAATCTTGTTGTAACACCTGGAATAGATTTTCACAACAGAATTCTTTACAGGACCACTCTACACTTTTCTAGCACTTAGTTCTCTCTTTACTTCTCTTTGATTTGGCATTCAGGAGAAGTTTGCCAGGACTGGAGGCCACGATTCTCTTAGAAAACATTACCTTATAGAGCTGTAAGATTAAAAATATGTTTACCAAGACTCAGCATAAACAATGTACCAAATGCAAAAGATTTGAGTTATAGGTGCAGATGATTTCTATCGCATTTTTCTAAGAACTGCTTATCCTAATTTTATAAGAAAAAGTAAAATAAATGGAAGAGGGAAAAAAAAAAAAGTCTTCCATGTTTTCACTAAAGGATAATTCAGGTAAACCACACAATCTCTCTCTCTTGCATTTGAAAGAATTGGTATCAAGTATAAGGCATTGCATCTACATCTTTGCAAAGTGCTAACACATGTCTGAATTTTCAGGTAGAAAATTAAATTCTTGATCTTTTCTTCACACTTCTTGCACTCCTAAATGCAAGGTTACAAATGATTTCTTTTCAAACTTATTAAATTTTTTACAGCCATTATCATCACATTCTTCTTGCTTGTAATTTCTGCAATGATAGCTCTTCATACCTGCCAGGGGAGAAAGGAATTAAATTAAATGAAAAAGCAAAAGGTGTTCAGTGTGACTGACAGATGCCAAGAGAGGCCCCAAGCCAGAACTGGGAGATTCTTGCAGGGCAGGATGACAACATGTCCCATTTGTGAGAAAATCTGCTCAGCCTGCACCTAGCACTAAGAAATTCTCATACAGCAAATTTTAACCAAAATCATCTCTTCAAGAGGTTATCTGGGTTCACCATGGACATTTGGGTTTTGTGACTTTTTAACTTGTACTTTATAACACAATATAGCATACATTATGCAATGAGGAATGTATTTTGTAACCTTGACAGTGAGCTTAGATGCAACCTGCTAACAGAAAAACCTTTTAGGTACTTCAAAGTATATTAGGAATTTATTCAACTCTTCAATGTCAGACATTCTATTTTGCGGGGAAACTTCCTAGGACAACTAGAGAACAACAAGCTTCTTGCACTGTAAATTAAGCTGCGTGCTTACAGCACTCTGCATAAGCCAAAATAAGGCATTTGAGAAGTGTTCACACCGAGATCAGCAGTGAGGAGTGCAGGAAGGGAGCACATTATCCTGCCTGAAAGCACCGACACTGTGCGGAGCCGCTGCCACACTGCATTTGTGCTCTAGCTTCCGGTCAGCTCCTCTGCAGAGCCGACAGCTCTGCTGGCAATTCAACTGACGAGAAAAATCCCAACCTACAGCCTTAAAACCTGAGGAAAACAGAAGAAAAATTAACCCTTTTTGTATTACTCCAAAGAGGACAGCCAATAGAGACACTTTCATCTGAGTTAAAAAGGCAGTCTGCTTTCCTCCCTCATTAAAGGCAGCTTTCAAACTATTTTTAATCTACAGACCACCTTTACATCTTGCTTTAGGAGGTTCTCAATTATTATTCTTCATGGAATAAAAACAAACAAAGTTTATTATCAGTTATCATGATCCAGCTTAAAATAGGAGCTGGCAGCATGTTTGGTATTTAATGTTCTTGGCAGAGAACAGGAACTTCCCCTTTCTTAAAAAAAATAAACAAGAGCACTGTCTTGAGGAAAAGAGATTTAAAAAAAAAGGATAAAAAAGAAAAAGAAACTCAACAAAGTTGCATCAAATACTTTGGTATAGGAGTGAGGAGGGGAAATACAACATCATTTGTGAACAGTGTTTCCTGGGAACATCTATCCCTGAAGCCCCTGTTGGTCTCCCTGATACGTATCCTACTTCTCCTAGATGATAAGCATTAAGTATAAAGATCAAAACAAAATCCAACAGAACAGTATGAAAGAAAAATGCATACACGTGTATCTCTATGGATATATATGGACTGGTATGTATGTGTATACTAGGTGTTCCAAATTGTTTTTAACCAATTTCTAGGTTAGTTGCTCTTCCTCTGCTCCATTCCCTCACCTTCATATTTTTTTAATAAACATGCAAAACATTTTTATGTGAAAAGAAAGACTGGTTCATTCCATATCCAACCATTTTCCTATTGAATTTTGTGCTGCTGTCTGCCCAAATAAACAGTTAAAAAGCAAAGGAGCCTGTAGAGAACCCACTAGAGCAGCCAGGCAGGAAAGCAAAAACAACTGTGTCCTAAGGAGCATCCCCTGGAAGCCGAGGGGCAGCGGGGCCCTTCCGCAGAGGGTTCCTTGGTCCCGGGACTCCACTGCTCAGCTAAGCCAAGGAGCTTTGTCAGCAGGGCTGCAGGGCTTGGGTTTTTGCTGTTAAATAAGGCAAGCAAGATAAATCTAGCTAGTGTCGGTGAAGAAAGGTCAAGTGGATGTGAAGAATCCGAGAGACAGGAAAACCTGTTGCAAGCTATTTCCTCCAACTTGAACTGTAAACAAGCCAGGACTGTTGGAGCGCTGCTTAGCCTGGGGTGCAGAACACGCATTTCTTTTTGTTTCATACCTCAGCCCTGCTTTCCACATGGAGGTAAAAGAGTGCGTGGCATTTATTCCAAAGAAACCACACTGAAATGACTACCGAGGAGGCACAACCTGGGAGAAAAGCTTTGGCAGCGGCCGGCCCACGTTGGACCCGCGACAGCGATTGCAGCGGATCCGCACGGGACGGCAGCCCGAGGCCTGGCGGGAGCGAGCGAATACAGGAATTCGTACCGGGAACATATGGATCCGCGCAACATGAGATCCCCAGGAGAAACAGCAATGTGACTAGTCTTGTCACCATGGCACCGGGCTTATTTTAAAACAAGATGCAATAAAGAATGCCAAAGAAGTTTTTTTTTTTTTCCAAGCCTATCAAGATTCTCTGAAGAGCCATTTATTGATTTTCTGCCTTGAGCAAACACCAAAAGATGTATCCTTACTAAAAACAGGAATTTGGATACACTGTGACAGTAAAGTGCTGCTAACATGGATGCAGCTATATGCAATTTTTGCTCAGTTTTAAGCAAAAAAAAAAAAAGAATCTTCTAAATCTCTCAAGTTGGAAGCTATTGAAAGCTTCTGGTCATTCAGAGGTCTGCCTAAAAGGTCTCTCTTTCTCCAGTGGCAAATAAGTGCTCAGCCCAAAACAAAACACCTGCTCTGGAAGCCCTTAAGAGAATAAACATCACTTATTCCCTTGACAGAAGAAACTGAGGAGCTACCGGACAATACAGTATGATAAGGGCTTATCTATGCGTAAAAGTTGTTTTACATGCAGGTTTACACGGAGTGCTCTAAAGGAAAAAAGATTAAGTAGTGATTAAATCAACATAAAATTTTATATATTTATACGGGAAAAAAAAAGTGTATTTACATGAACTGAGTAACAGAAGCTGCTGCGGAACGAGAGAAAAACAGTAAAAAACATACATAACTAGTTGTATTTGCCTCCAGACCTACTTCCTAGTAAGGAATGAAAGAATAATAAAAAAAAAAAAAACTCTGTTCAGTTTTTAAAAGCTACATGGGAAAAATTGGGCAGCATTACCATGAAGGCAGTTTTCCATGACCTTCATCCATGCTAAGACAGGTTGCTAAATAATAGAGCATAGAAACGAAATGCCAAATCTTTTTTTAGGCAGTTATCAGACAAAATATTCAAGCTGAACAATATAAAACAATAATATGCCAGAGTATCTAAGTTAGGCTACTAGGCTGTGTGAGGTGTGGAAATTTGGAATTTGGCAGGTGTTATGTTGAATCACATGGGGAAAAGTGATTAAATTCCACTTATTAAATTCTAACTAAGCTTACCAGAAACCACTGCAATGTAAAATAAAGTAACACAACAGGTTTGCAAACCCGAAAGAATGACACACTTCAAACACTTCCCAATGAAAGCACAGCGGCATGAGTAAGCCAAGCTGCATGAGAACCTCTGGAGAGCTGCATTTCCAAAGAGAAGCAGAAGGAAACAAAAACAAAAGAAAACAGAAAGCGTAATCCAGAAAAGGAGATGGTCTATAAAAATCAGACTGCTGTTTAAGCAGTGTTCTTCAGAAAATACACCTCTCTGAAAAATCCACTGTCTGAAACTCGGCAGGAAAACAGCATCACTTACTCAACTCAGGTGGCACAAAGACCACTTGCCCTGGTGAAGAGCAGAGTTAAAAGTGAAGGAAAATTGCTCTGTTTTCTCCCTTGCCTGATCACTGTAATTGCTGGTGCACTCTGAGAAGCATCACTTGGATGTTTCTATGCTTGTGGCACAGACTGGGAATCGCCAGAACCGCTCAATATGGTACCCAGAAAATGCAGCTCCTGGAGTGTGGGGGAAAAACACAGACAAAAACACTTTGACAATAACTAATCTACTAATCAGAATCTTCTTCCTCTTGTTTTCCAATATTTAGATAAGCCATTGTCAGTTGGTTTAAAAAACAAACAAACAAAAAGCTGGATTTAGTTGATTCTCTCTCACTGATTGGAGGCTAGAAGGCACCACCAGCTCTGGGTCTCCTGTATTTCACAGGACATTACAAGTCACCCAGCGCTCCCTCTATTAAACCCAGTAACTGCACTAAGCTCAGCTGGCTCTGTGCTTTTAGATCAGAGCTGGTATCCATCAGAAAGTGTGCTTCCATTGGCACCTTGTTTTCATAGTTAATCATCCCATTGTTACAAACATTTAAATTTCAAAAAAAAACAAATTTGACCTTGGCTTCCAGACTCTAATTATGCTTTTATTTAGAAGATTACAGAGCTCTTTAGCAACTGGTATTTAGTGCGTAGGAAAGTATGTACACGCTCTAAGCAAGTCACCTTCATAAATGAAGCAGACTGACTCCAAGTGTTTCACTGCAAGATATTCTCCTCAGCTTGAGTCATTTTGAAGTTGTGCTCTCGGTTTTCTTCAGTGTTTCCAACATGCTTTTCAAAAAACCTAAGATAATAACTATATGCATTATTCATGTACTGACCAAAAAGGCGGCACACACCAAGGTAAGAAGAACTCCCTCTTCTCCGCAATTCCTGTTTAGGGACACACGTCACTGGTCTTTTTGCCACAGTAGCAAACTATGAACCAGTAGCTTTGACTCACAGTTCTTCAGACATTACTCTCTCCAGAAAACTGCTATCCACTTTATAAGCCTATGAGTAAGAGCATAAATTGCATGACAAACTCCGCAACCGAATTCCACCAAACATTCTGGTTCAAACAGCTTGGCCTACCGGGAACGAAGGAGAGGTTCTCACAGGCTGCCCTTCACCTACAGTTATTCACCATTCTCACCATCCAGAGACTATTAGAAATAACTTCTACTGCCAGAGCATTGATCAGAGTGCTGAATTATATATATATATGTGCGTATATATATAAATGCATCTTCTGATTATTAAATTAATAGCTTCAAGGAAGGAAGTAAAATTTAAGAACCACCTGCTTCAATAAAACTATCATATTTCACTTTGACAGCATCTGCTTCCCCATCAATTTTTGCCTTTTTCTGCTTGACATTGGACAAGCAAGATTCTGCTTTTCCACATCATCCCATTTTCTTTTAGGAATAGCTGCAGAACATTAGCACTCTAGTCATGCCTTATCTACTAAATTTAAAACCTGTTTCTAACTTAGATTTTTCGAAGCAGCAGCTTTGTGAATAGCTGGAATGATGACGCTGGTTTTCCTTTGGAACTGGATATCGCAGTTGAGTGACTTTGCTGTTTAAAAATGCAACAGTGTCCACAGCTGTTTCCACTTTGGAGAGCGGTATTTAGACAAGATCTCGATCACATGGATTCCCTGCTGTGCAGAAGGCTGCAGAGTCGCATTGCTCCCTTCCCAAACAGGTGGTATAGAGTCTCTGCCTTCTACAGGGCTACCTGTTTTCATGACACTTTTAAAAACCTATCTTTAAAGCACTACTACTCTGTTAAAATCAGCAGGCTAAGTTCAACAAGCAAGAAAGATCATGTGGAATAGGAGACTGAGAGGTACAATGTTATTAAGTCAATTTTGTATTCCCATAAGAGGCCAAATTCATAATTGAAAATAGCGTGATTGAGGTTTCTCCACATGTGAAATAAAATGGAAATAATTCAAACATCAAAAATGTAAGACCCTCGATTTATTTGTCACAAAGGAAACAACATGAAGAACTAATAGTGACCCCACACTACAAAAGCCACACATGAATTTGCTAGCACTAAAACACAAAGGTGAAGACTAAAATAAGTAAATAAGTTATTCTTTTGTCTGTCCTGTGTCAAAGCGAGCAAGTACAGCATGTTCCTGGACTTCATGTCCCTCAGGAAGGCAGGCAATCCATGCACACACATTTCAAACATGCAGGGACAAACTATTAACAAGGGGTAGGAAAAATAAAATTGTGTGAGCACTAATAGTTGAAGTTAAACAAGGAGCTGCCAAGACGAAATGACTCGCATTAAGACATAACCAACAGCTTTCTGTGATAAGATAAATTTAGCATCTTATCGATCTCTAAACAAATAAGTGAAGAAAATTTGTCCCGAAAAAATATTTAATACTAAAAGAGTTGCAGCTTGCACAACTAAAATCACCAAGCTCAACAAATTACAAAGTGTTCAGATGCTCTCTCCAGTGTCCTTCAGCTATATTTTTAATATGTATTTCACATGCTGTGGCAACCACTTCACCAGCTAATTTGCATCATACTCTACAATATCTAATTGCCTAAATATACATACCTAAATGCAAGAATCACTTCTATCCTTGGGCTAACATGACAGAACCATCAAAATACCTTACAGCAGCTTAAGGATGAGGCAGAAGTGTGACTGAGCAGTTAAGCCCTGTGATACATTTGCAATGACAGCAAAGGAGGCTCAGGAGGGGCAGCCTGAGCACAGCACACAAGAACCACAGGTACTCGACTTCCACACCTGTCCTCCTTTTCCATTCCTCATATGCATTGTGGGAAGATGTATTTTTTAGAAAATGCACCCTAAGATACATCCTATTTGAAATGTTATAGAAGCAAAAAGCAATGAAAGTTAAAATTAAATTAAATTAAAAATGCCATATTGAAAATGCAGGATACCTCTCTTTATACGTGTATTTTTTCCCTTGCTGCTGTTCAGAGTCCTGGAATTTAATCACTTCATAGCCTTACGTCATGTTCACTTGAAGATAAGTTACATGGGTGGAAACAAATCTGACAATAATCTCCTATCAGTCTCTGCCAATTACAGCACTAAAGAACCTAGCAAGAAACTCACTTGCAAGAAAGAACTCAGTGTGAGCAGTATAAAACAGACACAGGGAGAGGAAACTGAATACCTAGAGAACAACTCTGTAGAAAGGCCACATCAGCAGATGCCTGTAAATCTAGTTTGCTGTTTTTTGCGAACATATGGATGGAAGGCCAAGTTACAGCTTTACAGCTCAGCTCCAGCAGATTTGGCAGACCACGATGAAGCTGTAACTGGTTAAAAGAACGAAAGCACTTTAATCCCTTGAGAAGGTTAAGGCCCCTTAGGTTGATAAGATTTTTTTTTTTTTTTTTAATATAACATCTGGTCCTTCCAGGAAGGAGCCTAAGATACTCAAGACAGCTTCAATGCTTGGCAAGTGCAATGTTTGTCACTTAGAGCAGGTTTTGCTCTGTTATTTCAACATGATAACCTAATGATAACAACAAAACAAAAGAAAACAAAAGAAGCCAATGCTTTGTATTGGGCTCTGGAGAAATGAGTGGTTGCAATGCCAGGGCACACAATTTCTCTGGCTGCAACTCAAGCAAACAGGAAATAAGAACCGGTTTGACCTGAAAGAAGTTTTTTTCTTAGTTTAGGTTTCAGCCAGAGCAGTTCTTCCCCGGTCTGTTTTACCGCGTGGCCACAGCAACTTCCACTGGCACATGGAGGTAGAAGAGGGAAGAAGAGAGGATGCAATCAATATTCATAAATATTCTTGCACTGGCTTTAAAAAAGTCAGCAAAATGCAGTCTTATTTTCAATCAGCAAGTCAGCTATGGGTCTGTTAAAGACCTCGCAGCCTTTATCATTAACTCAGTAAAAGAAGGGAAGGAGGCACGTGGGAAGGAAGTGTCTAGCTCCCCGTCAGCATTTCCCACTTCACAACAATCCCCAAATATGAGACCAGGCTGCCCAGGGTTAATGTTCTCTCTCTCTGCATATACTAAATCACATCCAGATTCTGTAAGATACTTCAGATGTTAAAAATGGAACTCATGATTAAGTCAGAGCTATGTGAACTACTCTTTGCATTAATCACTTTTTCCTTTGCTTTGGCTATTTTTTTAGTAGAAACTGCATATCAGTGCAACAAGTATAAAAAGATAACTAATGAATTACATAACAAATACTACTGTTTTAAAATATGTAACTTATCTTCCTCTCATTTTCAATAGCCACATATTAGCATGAAGTTTCACCAAATACTCGTTACTGAAAATTACTACTCACTTTCAAATCAAGAAGGCAGTTCAGTACAGGATTGTTGAATTTAGCTTAAACAAGCCAACATCTAAGGATGTCTCCTTTCTTATCAGAGATTTCTCAGGCAGCACAGGGCTTGCCTGTGCTTTAACTTAATTGTCTTTGAGGAAGAATAAACTGCAGAAATCTAGGGGACCTCTCCTCCTGCCCCGGACCATCCATTTTGTAGCACAATAAATCAGGTTGTGTATTTATACTTCATTTTTAGTTTGATTTGCTATTTGCTAACTCAAGGAAGAGAAGTTCTACAAAAAGAGGGCTGCTTGAATTTCTCTATCACTGCTCTATCTCCCTTCCTGAAACCAGTGTCTGCAAAGAGCTGTATTCCTACAGCTTACATCTCAATTTAATGACTCAGAATCTCTTCGCTTCAAGTAAATACATGAAAGAAGTTTAGCCAATTACTGCAGCAAAACTATGGCAAATACTTTTCTTCAAACATCCATGGCAATACAACTCTGCACACACATCCTGTCTCCCCTTTTTGTTATTAAAGAACATTTATAGGCAGGGTCTCTTGGAAAAAAACAGTTTTATGCCCATTCGCATAAAACCTATATTCCAATGCAAAGCTTTGCCTCTTTTGCATTTTTCATCTTTTTATTGAATTGCTCACCATGACCTTAAGGCCTTAAGGACTATAAGGCCCTCTATGCAGCTTGCGTTGCAAGAGTGTGTACGTGACAACCTCCCAGTTCTACTGGGCTCATTTCTCTCACCAGCACTGCAACTGAACAAGGCTCTGAAACAGTTCACACGTCATCACTATTTTTCTGAATGGTACCTAGAGTAAATCAGAAAGTGGTATTTATACTGGAAACTTCTTTTGTTACTATGTATATGCATTTTTTCAAACACAAAGCAGTTTCCCGGTACAAGATTTGGGCAATACCACACACAAACCCATGCTGTGTTAGGTAACTCTGAGTGCATAATAGACTTGCAAAACAATAGAGATCAAAATAATAAGGAAACGAGCTGAAGATGTTTTCCTATCCATATGGAACAATGCAGACAAGGCACTATGCGGATGATTGCAGCAATCACCTCTCCAAGAGCTCTTTAAACACACAGCCTTTAATCAAATTACCTCATGCCAACACCACTGGCTATAAGCACTTCGCACAGTGACAGACTGCGGAAGCAAGCGTGAAGAGTTCACAGTTCCTTAGAAGGGGAATTAATAACAGGACGCAGGACCTTTCATATAGAGGAACTGTAGTCTAGGTGATGGGAAATGCTAAATCTGTCAAGTCTGAAATGAACTGAACCCACCACTTCAGGTTCAATACACTTTTGTCAAGTTTACATCTAGCGCAGGAATGAGATGAGATGTGAGCTGCCAGCTGTGCTTCTCTAGCATTTCAACACTTGTCAAGGTGGCTTCTTGTTTCTCAATAGCCCAGATTTGTAAAGAGGTGGGGAGAAGAAGCGTAGGAGCCTGTTTTCCCCCTTTTTTAACGAAGATACCACCCTAAAACCATTTCCAAGATGCAGTGCTGAGCAGTTTTCTTCTCAAATAGCTCCAATCACCTTCAGTATGGTATTGCTATTACCAAGAACAGTATTTAGGCGCTAGTGGTTTGCAATGACATGGTTAGACTGGAGACATTTCAGGGCTAGGATGCTACACCCTCACTTGGAGGTGAAATCCTGGGCTGAGCTGAGAAGTACAAAGTCTATCCAGCCTCTCATGCTCTTGTGTAACACACTGCTGAAAAGTTATTGCTGTCTATGTAAGTAGAAAACAAATGACATCCCAAGGAGCGCTCCAGATGCATACACTGATGGAGACTGAAAGGCCAAGGCAGCTACAGTAAATGACAGGCGTTTTTTTCATAACAACTGGTGCTAGCTGCAGGCTCTGCGAACAGTGACAGGTCAATTCTACACTCCATCGTGCTGGAAATGAATTCAATGAAGGAAAGAAATAATAGATTTATTCAGTCCAGTTCACCAGCATTTGCACTAAGCAGGAGATTTAAAAATATCTAAATTTGAATTATGATGGGAGAGGAGATCTGCTGGGCACAGTTTGAAATCTACTGGAAAAAATATAGTAAGGGAACCATTTTTCCTAATGCCAGATCTACTGAAAAACAAGAAGGGTTAAAAACAGCAGACAAGAATCCTGACCAGTCAAGTTCTATATTTCTGTGCATACAGTTGCTTACACTAGCATATGAATTACATCACTGCATTACTGAATGGGGAGAGAGATTGTATCAAAATTACACCAAAACAATTCTTCAGATTAATTATGACACATACAAGCCTAAAAATCTATTAAAGTGATTATAGATCGGGGGTGTGTATACATATATATATATATATATATACACACACACACGCACACAAACACACACATATTTTTTTAAGACTACAACTTAAATGATGCATCTCCAGCTTTCTAGTGCCTCTTCTAGCAAAGGATGGTTGGTTGAGCAAAGCTTCGCACTTGTTCCTAGTGGACATATGTCAAACGAGTTATCAAAAAACAACCCAGGCTCTATTATAGTGGTCTAGAAAGCAGAGCAACACACACACACAGAAAAAGTTTAAACTACCAGAATTTCCTTTTAACAGGAGTGAAAGTGATCCATCAACAGAAGCATTTGTGGTTTTGAATTTATGAAGGGCAGCCAAGTAACATGGCACATCACCAACAGAACACGTAATTCTTGGGTATCACTGGCATTATGAGACTACTTCTGTTGCTGCCTGTCACTGCTCAGGGGAACCATCAATTACACAATGTTAGCTTGAGAAAGATTTTTTTGCCTGAACAGCTCAGCTTCTCCTTAGCATGACCACAGGTATTACAGTTATGAAAAAATAAGCTACAAATATGTTATTACCACATAAAGGGTTTTATTAAACACTGGCAGGTAGGGTAGAATAAAAACTACTGAAATGGCCATTTTATCTTGGTACTGCAAAGATCTCCCTATAGTACGCAAAGCTGCATGTAAAGAGCTTGTCCACATCAGAGAGTTAATGAAAATTCAAGCAAAAAAAGCACACTATATGAACCAGGGTAGCTGAAACGAATTCCAGAGTACTAGTGAAAATTACAAATCATCAACCAAAAGGCAGAAACAGAAGCTGCAGGGAAATCTTACCAGAACACGATCTCCAATTTTAAGCTCCCTTTCTCCTTTCTTCACAGATCCTGCTTCAGAAAGATTTGATATAGATTCACTTGCAGTTTTTGAGAGATTGCTAATATGGGAAGGAGTCGAGTGCTCCTTAGCAGCAAGTGGTGAAGTTTTGTGTGGAATTCCTGAAGGGGGAAGCGCGGCAGCAGATGAAGACACCACACTAGCAGCTGAGGTGGAAGTTGGGGACGTAGCTCTAGAAGCATGAGCTGCCTGGGTACCATTAGCTTCATCCTCCGTCAACACTTTTCTAGTCAACTTCGATGGCCTTGTAAATATTCCCCTCAAGGGTTCACACTGGAAATACCGAACTCCAGCCACAGAGCCATCGTTCTTCCCAATTGGTTCATCTAGGACAATCCCTGCCCACTGTCCTGGAGCAAACTGAGTTTCACCAAGAAACTGAATAAAGCCAGGTTTATTTCCATTGACCCAAACACGCTCCCCAACTCTGAAATCATCCACAAACTCTTCATGTGCGTCTGCAGCGGTGGCACTTGAGGTCTTTTCACTGGAAGCTGCTTTTTCAGCAGGAGCTAAAATCAAGCACAATGAGAAAGTAACAGTTATCAAATATATTAGTATTCTATCAGGCTTCATTCATCTGTTCCAATTTAATAAGCAATCAGAAAAGCATGATTTTGAAAAGAAAGAATACAATCCCAGGTTTTCTCACCTATGAAAATACTGTAATCTCTGAAATACATAACTCAAAATCTAAAGAGATCTTGAATGCATTTAACTTAATCTTTATAATATTTTAATCAAAATCAAGATGCCAAGCCTCAAAAACTAAGCAATTATCTTTGAAGAAAATTTTACGATCACGATAAAGAGAACTGCTTGCTACAGATGAGTGAAAAAACAGAATTCTGAAACAGGCTAAGGATTTTTGTTAGGTCAGAAATGAGCAAAAATTATTTAGTAAAAATAGCATATAATCATAGCTGTCAAGCTACTTTTTGTTAGAAGACAAGACTAATAAGTAAAAGATATTTATGTATTCATTACCAGCTGCAACAGATACAGGTGCTTTCAGTAATGTACTCCCAGGCTTGGTGATCTTTGAAGGAGCCTTTAGTCCACTTGGCTTTAACATACTCATCTTGCTGCAATGTTAATCTTCTTCACCTGTAGTAACTATCTTTTTCCTAACATGGATACAGTATGTTCTTCTCTGTTTTCCACTTCTGGTTTAAACCTGCATATAAAAATATTGAAAAAAAATACATATATGTATCAGTATTTTAACTCCTACAGAATAAAGGAGTTACTACATGGTAGCCTCTGTATGAAAACACACAATAAAAGATGCTTTATAAGAACAACTAGAAACATTTCCCTAGACAGTGTTTGAACCTTTCATTTCTTGAAAGGCATTTCCTATTATAAGACACAAAGTCTGAGCTTAAAACATCAAAATAATTCACTTCACTGGCTGCTGATGTGCTCGTCTTGAGCTTTAAACTAAAAGGCTATTTTAGGAAAGAAAAACAAAGCCCTTAACAGCATTACTAACATTACACAGAGATATAATCGCTCTGTGCACCCTACCGTTTTAAGTCACATTTTTCAAGTGTTGCAACATACCAGCAAAAATAACTTGAAACTAGAGAACTAACTACAAGAGAAGCCAACAGAACTGGGAATTTCAGGATAAAAGGAAAGAGATTCTTTAAAAAGTTATTGCAACTGAAAAAGTGAGACTGGTCAACAGAGCTCGATGTTTACAAATAGAAAGTAAATATCTACCTCAGCTCTACTGGAATCGCACACTGAGATCACAAGATCCGTCAGCTCACAGTCCCCAGCACAGTGCCCCAGCACAACCCGCTGCTGCGAGGAGGAGGAGGAGGAGGAGGAGGGACTCTTCCCAATGTTGCTAGGATAAAGCACTGCTCGGATTTGGAAGGCAGCTATAAGCTTTTCAGGGAAGCACGCCGTGAGGTTTTGCCACAGAAGGCATCTTCTTTCCAATTACAAAAGCTTTTTAATTTATATCGTGAATTCAGAGCCAAGCTGTAAGTTGACTGTTGCCCCCCTGCCTTAAAAGC